>NC_059182.1:7364834-7467334 GCF_020631705.1 Daphnia magna
TCTAAATTGTCCAATTGAAAAATAATGTTCAGAATTGCAATGTTGTAAAAAAACCAATCGGAATCGCCTTCAACCGCTATATTTGATACAGAATTAATGTCGATAATTATATATTTGTATTCAACATTTCATTGAGAAACCACATTCGTATGGGACGACTAGTGAACGCATAAATATTTGACAGGGAAATACTCATTTTGAAACGAGGACTGCAAATGATAAAACAAAAGGATTCATATTACCTGGTTCCATGTACTATGAAGGAGCAGCCGTGGTGTAGTAACTTGGGGCAGCGTAGTACTTCGAGGCTTCAGTATAGTTGGTCGGCTAGGAGTAGTAAGATGGGGCAGCTTCGGTGAAGTAGGTTGGAGCTACGTAATATTTTGGGGCCTCAGTGTAGTAAGACGGTGAAGCGTACGCTGTAATGTAATACACTGGCGCTTCTGTGTAATAGTTCGGCGCGGGGTAGTATTTCGGGGCCTCCGTATAGTAAGTCGGTACTGCATACGTGGTGTAGTAAGTAGGAAACGAATACATCGTGGTGTAGTACGGCGCAGCAGTGGTTATCTGGTATGAATAACCACCATAGCTAGAAGACGGTGAACCCATTGGCACACCTATGCTTGTCCCAGTCATAAGGGCAATAGTAAGTAGAAGCGTAAGGCCATGGATGCCTATACCGATGGAAGAAAGACATAATTAATTGCTGATCTCTCACTAGAGTGTTAAAACATTACAAACAATGCATAAGTTAAGTTTAAAATCTCATTCAAAACATCTGCAGGAAGACCAATCACTGAATCATAGCTGTACATCAACATCAATTTCTATTCTAATTAAAAATTGTACTTTACCTATTGTTGCAAGGCTAACTGAAGTTGTTGATGTTAACGAGCAAGAGAATTCAGTAATTGGTAAACAACTGAAATTCTCTTGTTAAGTTGTAGATGGACACTCAACTGATTATAGTTGGCTCTGTTGCACAATTTTATACAATTTCGTGGCACCCTGATGTTTCTCACCATCCCCGGTGGATATACCTTTCCATTATGACATAATGATCAATATTCTTACCCTTTCCCTGTTTTTCGCACCATACAAAGTGTGAATTTCAATTTCAGACCAAGGAATTGGTATGCTCCTGCATATAGTCCTAATAAGGAAAAATGTTGTTGTTGTGTTGTTATGCCGGAATTTCCCCGTTTCGTTCGTCCGTACTTCTTTAAATCTCTTGGAAGTTAAGGCAGATACAACATTAGATATTAGAAGCGGTAGGAAATTTTTGACTTTGCTTAAACCTCTTTAACCTTCATCGCATTATGTTATATTACTTTACTAGGGCGACAGTTTGTTTGATGACACGTATAAGATATTGAACTTTCTTTTTAGATCCAAGCAAAAAGACGGCTTGGTTTAACTAAGGAAATAAAACTATTTACCCATTTTAAAAAATATATTTCCTCAATAGCAAAATGTAGTAAAATGCACTAGCACATCGAAAACACAGCAGACGCTCGGCCGTGGTAAACGCCACCTGGTGGCGAAAATGACAACCGATGGATCATTATTGTTACTTCAAGACGTCATTTTTTGGGAGTGATAGTCCTCCTACAGAAGAACTGCTGGAAAGCAAAAAGGAAACAGGCGAGCGGATACAGCTTTGAAGGTAATTATTAGCATTTCGTATTAGGAGTAGGAACTCATTGTCGGCTTGGTGCAGTGGTTCGAGTGGTAGTATCCTAGACAATCATATGATGGTCTAACAGGATTTACGGATTGCCATGTAATGCAATGTTTTTTATTTTCATCTCTTGCTTCAGCGGGATAAGCGACGTGATTGTACGAGAATGGTCAGCCGACGACATGCTCAAGCCAAACGTTTAAGAAAATTGTTCATAAACCACACGCCATTTTCATTACGTCGCAAGATTCCAAAAGAAGTCCAAAATTATGCTGGCCAATATGCGTTATTCATCATTTAAACATGCTCAATAGCTCAGGTGTCAGAGCGTTTCAATATTTTTCTAAGCATAGATGGTTCAAATCGACAGTTCCGTTACATTAGTGTGACTACAAAAACCCATAATCTAAAATAAAAAGTCGGTGAATATGACGGAACAAGTGGATAGCGAACACATGCATTAGAGATAGGAACCATCAGTTATCGTGAAAAAACAAAATATGTTATTGACCAATTTACAAATTATGCATATATTCTGAATCAGCACAAAAAATCAAATAAAGTTCATTAAATGATTTTTTGGGAAATTAATAAAAAAAAGTAAAAACGCATCATTGTGCGGGACTCCCGCAACTTCTTACAAACGCAGTTTTCGTGCAAAAATATGTGTGCCTCCTTCTATTGGAGCCGTGGTGTTCATCTCGTGGTACAGGTGTGGGTCCGCCGTTCGCATCTCACGAGACCATCACGGTTCCCATGAGTGGAGTTTCCCTCTGGTGCGTCCTATGCTACGCTTTAGTGACGTTCCACTACCTCTGACTACGCTATTACGGAACCCTGCAACCGGCATTCGGCCTGTCGTAATGGCTAGCATTCACGTAGTGGGACATTGCACGTCACATGCATATCGGAAATACAAACTCATGTAGATAAGTAGTGTAAGTGAAGTGATGTGTGTGTGTGTGTGTTTTTTTTCTTTTTTTTATCAGATAACGGAAATCCTCAGATTAATTATTTATTACCTCCATTGGCTGCTGCCATCGAGGATGCGTTCGTCAGATTGGCTGGTGATGGTGATATCAGCCTATTTGTTATCCTTGTTGTAGCTGGGAGTAGAGTAAGCTGGTGCAGGTTAGCTAGTAGTAGGGTACTTTGGTGCAGGGTAGCTTGGGGTAGTATAGCTAGGAGCTTTGTATTCCGGCTTGTAGCTGGAAGGCGCAGCGGCAGCAACAGCCAAGAAAGTGGCGATGACAAACTACGAAAAGAAATCGAAACTTTTCAATAAACGATGAAAATGTAAACCAATAAAATCAAAAGAAATTCCATTTGTTAGTTTCGTGTTGCGTACTTTTGATGAATTGAACAACTGATGTCTTGAATCACCTTCAAACGAGATTATGCAGCCGGCAAAAAGGGTGTGTCGCTTCTATTTCATTTATTGACCTACTTTTGAAAGCGATGATCACCGTCTTTTGGTGGTTAATTATGCATTTCAGGTCATGGGTCTTGCAATGCAGGGATTGCATGCGGCAAATAGGAATCATAAGAATCAACGTCTACATGCTCTTGCTTATTATTCAGCTGTTGTTAATTGAACAATTAACATCCATTCTAGTCGATTCTAGTGGTTTCCGCAAAGACGTTTACATTGGAATAGGAATGGAATGGAAGGGGTAGGAGGAAATCAACATACCCAGTTCTAACAAATTCAATGCTTTTATGCAGTGCATAGACAATTTTTAGTAGCTTGGGCTGAATGTGGGCTTTTGAAATGTGAAAATGTTGACAGTGTGGCAGAAGGGTCTATCGCAAAGTAAGACAAAAGTGTTGTAAAAAGCTAGTGTGAAAAGTGAGAGCGCAGAATTTTTTGCACAACACCCGAACCTGTACTGCTTGAACGAAAGCTAGCAGCTAAAACAACTAGGTCAACTGAATGCCCGACTGCATGTTACTTACCATTCACCTGACTATATAAGCCCAGGAATGAGGAACCAAAATCATCAGTTGTTTACCAAACTAACCTAAGTACAACATGAAGCTGGTAAGGCATTTTGTCACTAATTCTTCCTAACCTGGAGACAAAACTTTGGACTTTAAACTAATGACGATATTTTCCGATAGTTCTTCGTCGCCGCATTCTTGGCTGTTGCTGCCGCCGTACCATCCAGCTACAAGCCGGAATACAAGGCTCCCAGCTCCCCTGCCCCAAACTACCCGGCACCAAAGTACCCTACTCCTAGCTACCCCGCACCAGCCTACCCCGCACCAGCCTACCCCGCACCGGCCTACCCCGCACCGGCCTACCCCGCACCAGCCTACCCCGCACCAGCCTACAACAAGGATAACAAATACGCTGACATTACCATCACCAGCCAATCTGATGAGCGCAACCTCGATGGCAGCACCCAATGGAGGTAATTGAATTTCATTCTTTATACTACTTAAGATGAGTATAAAAGGTTATCATAACCGAAAAAATTAAATCTTTTAATTCGCAGCTATGCCCAGTCTGACTACACTACCCGTGAAGAGTCCCAGGTCCAGAAAAAGATGCAAGGAGTCACCTACGATTCTTACGGAAAAGAATCGTACGGTGAAGTCTTAGGCAACACCAACAAAGGATCCTCTTACTGGGTTTCCCCTGAAGGCCAGAAATTCACTTTGACTTGGGCCGCTGATGAAGCTGGATTCCAGCCCAAAGGTGACCACTTGCCCGTCGCTCCCGTCCACGAATACGAGCTCCCAGTTGCTCCCGTGCATGAATACGAACTCCCAGTTGCCCCCGTCCACATCCCTTTCAACGGCAAAGGCTACAAGATCTACTAAATTAATGAAATCTCAATTGGATAAATAATTTAAAGCCATGTATTTCAGGCCCTACCCCTCTTGGCTCTTGGTGTAAAAACGTGTAAATATAAAGCGGAGACTATCTAGCAAACTTGTTTCTTTGAAGCACATATTCAATGTGGTTCTTGTTGAAATTGAGCTTTTTCGTCGACTTTGGGTGTTGGGCCTTGATTAGTTGTTGAGAGTATTTTGAAGCGATAAAGGTGAATCCGGAATAATGTGAAGATGCAACATGATGCGAATTCATGCTGGACATTGTATGGGAACAGAGGGATGTGCACTTAAGAAAGTGTCCGATCACTAATCAAAATTGTTGTTCATAATAAATCGCTTGGAATCGCAATAAAAAGTGTAGCTTCCAAAACTGTTCTGTTAGAAAGCCTTCGTTTGAAATAGCAAATGTGCTGGAATGAAAAGATATTGAAAAACAGCTCTTGCGTAATTTTTTTTTCAACGAGTGATTAAATACAAAGTGGAAGGAACTTTAAAAGTCTTTCGAAATCAAATTAAGTTGGGCGCTCATAGCCTAGTGGTTATGGCGTCTGTTGATCATCAATGACCCTAGATGAGGCTTAGAGGGATTGAAGTAATGTACATGGAAACATGGGACATGGAACCTGAACTTGGGGCGCGAGTCTACGGTCGATGATCAACTTTTGCCAAATGAACAACATGCGAAAAATTAAATAAAACAACACAAACAGTAAAATGTAAAATTAGTAATTAGACGTAATTATGTTATTAATAATTAACAATAGCTTCCGGTGAGTTGCAACATGATATCCGTCCAGGCGATCACCAATGTCAAAGGTTCGAATCGTGATCCGCCAAAAACTTTTTCAGCTTCAATTTTCGATTTGACTAGATTTTTAGGTTCGCTCAATGTTTGCGATTCAGAGAATGTGCTTTTTAGATTTTTTTGTCACTTAAAAACTAATTTAAACGAGAGTTAAAAGATACAAGATACGTGCTCGTCCTTTCACGGGTGCAGCACATACTGCCGTTGTCTGCTCTGTCAGTTACATAATTAAATCAAAACATTTTCCCGGAATTTTAAAAAGTCTTGTGGTCCCTTTAATACTTTTCGTAGCGTTATTATATATCTTGTCCGAATATTTGAGTATTTCCTTAAAATAGAAATTTTCAGGTTGAAACTAGGAAAAAGCCATTAGCGGTGGAAATGCAAACTGAAAAATATTTCGCTACGCCATGCTACTCAATTAAATGGGGTAAACATAAGTGAGGTTCGACCATGCCCAATTACTCAATGCCAATGGGCTAACACAATATATGAAGACGACGTTCTGTATTACGCAACTCAATGCATATATTGTGTTAGCCCATTGGCATTGAGTAATTGAATTGAATTGAATTCTGTATTACGCAACTCAATGCATAAAATCATGGCAGATTCACAAATGTTCATGATGTAACTCTAAATTGTCCAATTGAAAAATAATGTTCAGAATTGCAATGTTGTAAAAAAACCAATCGGAATCGCCTTCAACCGCTATATTTGATACAGAATTAATGTCGATAATTATATATTTGTATTCAACATTTCATTGAGAAACCACATTCGTATGGGACGACTAGTGAACGCATAAATATTTGACAGGGAAATACTCATTTTGAAACGAGGACTGCAAATGATAAAACAAAAGGATTCATATTACCTGGTTCCATGTACTATGAAGGAGCAGCCGTGGTGTAGTAACTTGGGGCAGCGTAGTACTTCGAGGCTTCAGTATAGTTGGTCGGCTAGGAGTAGTAAGATGGGGCAGCTTCGGTGAAGTAGGTTGGAGCTACGTAATATTTTGGGGCCTCAGTGTAGTAAGACGGTGAAGCGTACGCTGTAATGTAATACACTGGCGCTTCTGTGTAATAGTTCGGCGCGGGGTAGTATTTCGGGGCCTCCGTATAGTAAGTCGGTACTGCATACGTGGTGTAGTAAGTAGGAAACGAATACATCGTGGTGTAGTACGGCGCAGCAGTGGTTATCTGGTATGAATAACCACCATAGCTAGAAGACGGTGAACCCATTGGCACACCTATGCTTGTCCCAGTCATAAGGGCAATAGTAAGTAGAAGCGTAAGGCCATGGATGCCTATACCGATGGAAGAAAGACATAATTAATTGCTGATCTCTCACTAGAGTGTTAAAACATTACAAACAATGCATAAGTTAAGTTTAAAATCTCATTCAAAACATCTGCAGGAAGACCAATCACTGAATCATAGCTGTACATCAACATCAATTTCTATTCTAATTAAAAATTGTACTTTACCTATTGTTGCAAGGCTAACTGAAGTTGTTGATGTTAACGAGCAAGAGAATTCAGTAATTGGTAAACAACTGAAATTCTCTTGTTAAGTTGTAGATGGACACTCAACTGATTATAGTTGGCTCTGTTGCACAATTTTATACAATTTCGTGGCACCCTGATGTTTCTCACCATCCCCGGTGGATATACCTTTCCATTATGACATAATGATCAATATTCTTACCCTTTCCCTGTTTTTCGCACCATACAAAGTGTGAATTTCAATTTCAGACCAAGGAATTGGTATGCTCCTGCATATAGTCCTAATAAGGAAAAATGTTGTTGTTGTGTTGTTATGCCGGAATTTCCCCGTTTCGTTCGTCCGTACTTCTTTAAATCTCTTGGAAGTTAAGGCAGATACAACATTAGATATTAGAAGCGGTAGGAAATTTTTGACTTTGCTTAAACCTCTTTAACCTTCATCGCATTATGTTATATTACTTTACTAGGGCGACAGTTTGTTTGATGACACGTATAAGATATTGAACTTTCTTTTTAGATCCAAGCAAAAAGACGGCTTGGTTTAACTAAGGAAATAAAACTATTTACCCATTTTAAAAAATATATTTCCTCAATAGCAAAATGTAGTAAAATGCACTAGCACATCGAAAACACAGCAGACGCTCGGCCGTGGTAAACGCCACCTGGTGGCGAAAATGACAACCGATGGATCATTATTGTTACTTCAAGACGTCATTTTTTGGGAGTGATAGTCCTCCTACAGAAGAACTGCTGGAAAGCAAAAAAGGAAACAGGCGAGCGGATACAGCTTTGAAGGTAATTATTAGCATTTCGTATTAGGAGTAGGAACTCATTGTCGGCTTGGTGCAGTGGTTCGAGTGGTAGTATCCTAGACAATCATATGATGGTCTAACAGGATTTACGGATTGCCATGTAATGCAATGTTTTTTATTTTCATCTCTTGCTTCAGCGGGATAAGCGACGTGATTGTACGAGAATGGTCAGCCGACGACATGCTCAAGCCAAACGTTTAAGAAAATTGTTCATAAACCACACGCCATTTTCATTACGTCGCAAGATTCCAAAAGAAGTCCAAAATTATGCTGGCCAATATGCGTTATTCATCATTTAAACATGCTCAATAGCTCAGGTGTCAGAGCGTTTCAATATTTTTCTAAGCATAGATGGTTCAAATCGACAGTTCCGTTACATTAGTGTGACTACAAAAACCCATAATCTAAAATAAAAAGTCGGTGAATATGACGGAACAAGTGGATAGCGAACACATGCATTAGAGATAGGAACCATCAGTTATCGTGAAAAAACAAAATATGTTATTGACCAATTTACAAATTATGCATATATTCTGAATCAGCACAAAAAATCAAATAAAGTTCATTAAATGATTTTTTGGGAAATTAATAAAAAAAAGTAAAAACGCATCATTGTGCGGGACTCCCGCAACTTCTTACAAACGCAGTTTTCGTGCAAAAATATGTGTGCCTCCTTCTATTGGAGCCGTGGTGTTCATCTCGTGGTACAGGTGTGGGTCCGCCGTTCGCATCTCACGAGACCATCACGGTTCCCATGAGTGGAGTTTCCCTCTGGTGCGTCCTATGCTACGCTTTAGTGACGTTCCACTACCTCTGACTACGCTATTACGGAACCCTGCAACCGGCATTCGGCCTGTCGTAATGGCTAGCATTCACGTAGTGGGACATTGCACGTCACATGCATATCGGAAATACAAACTCATGTAGATAAGTAGTGTAAGTGAAGTGATGTGTGTGTGTGTGTGTTTTTTTCTTTTTTTTATCAGATAACGGAAATCCTCAGATTAATTATTTATTACCTCCATTGGCTGCTGCCATCGAGGATGCGTTCGTCAGATTGGCTGGTGATGGTGATATCAGCCTATTTGTTATCCTTGTTGTAGCTGGGAGTAGAGTAAGCTGGTGCAGGTTAGCTAGTAGTAGGGTACTTTGGTGCAGGGTAGCTTGGGGTAGTATAGCTAGGAGCTTTGTATTCCGGCTTGTAGCTGGAAGGCGCAGCGGCAGCAACAGCCAAGAAAGTGGCGATGACAAACTACGAAAAGAAATCGAAACTTTTCAATAAACGATGAAAATGTAAACCAATAAAATCAAAAGAAATTCCATTTGTTAGTTTCGTGTTGCGTACTTTTGATGAATTGAACAACTGATGTCTTGAATCACCTTCAAACGAGATTATGCAGCCGGCAAAAAAGGGTGTGTCGCTTCTATTTCATTTATTGACCTACTTTTGAAAGCGATGATCACCGTCTTTTGGTGGTTAATTATGCATTTCAGGTCATGGGTCTTGCAATGCAGGGATTGCATGCGGCAAATAGGAATCATAAGAATCAACGTCTACATGCTCTTGCTTATTATTCAGCTGTTGTTAATTGAACAATTAACATCCATTCTAGTCGATTCTAGTGGTTTCCGCAAAGACGTTTACATTGGAATAGGAATGGAATGGAAGGGGTAGGAGGAAATCAACATACCCAGTTCTAACAAATTCAATGCTTTTATGCAGTGCATAGACAATTTTTAGTAGCTTGGGCTGAATGTGGGCTTTTGAAATGTGAAAATGTTGACAGTGTGGCAGAAGGGTCTATCGCAAAGTAAGACAAAAGTGTTGTAAAAAGCTAGTGTGAAAAGTGAGAGCGCAGAATTTTTTGCACAACACCCGAACCTGTACTGCTTGAACGAAAGCTAGCAGCTAAAACAACTAGGTCAACTGAATGCCCGACTGCATGTTACTTACCATTCACCTGACTATATAAGCCCAGGAATGAGGAACCAAAATCATCAGTTGTTTACCAAACTAACCTAAGTACAACATGAAGCTGGTAAGGCATTTTGTCACTAATTCTTCCTAACCTGGAGACAAAACTTTGGACTTTAAACTAATGACGATATTTTCCGATAGTTCTTCGTCGCCGCATTCTTGGCTGTTGCTGCCGCCGTACCATCCAGCTACAAGCCGGAATACAAGGCTCCCAGCTCCCCTGCCCCAAACTACCCGGCACCAAAGTACCCTACTCCTAGCTACCCCGCACCAGCCTACCCCGCACCAGCCTACCCCGCACCGGCCTACCCCGCACCGGCCTACCCCGCACCAGCCTACCCCGCACCAGCCTACAACAAGGATAACAAATACGCTGACATTACCATCACCAGCCAATCTGATGAGCGCAACCTCGATGGCAGCACCCAATGGAGGTAATTGAATTTCATTCTTTATACTACTTAAGATGAGTATAAAAGGTTATCATAACCGAAAAAATTAAATCTTTTAATTCGCAGCTATGCCCAGTCTGACTACACTACCCGTGAAGAGTCCCAGGTCCAGAAAAAGATGCAAGGAGTCACCTACGATTCTTACGGAAAAGAATCGTACGGTGAAGTCTTAGGCAACACCAACAAAGGATCCTCTTACTGGGTTTCCCCTGAAGGCCAGAAATTCACTTTGACTTGGGCCGCTGATGAAGCTGGATTCCAGCCCAAAGGTGACCACTTGCCCGTCGCTCCCGTCCACGAATACGAGCTCCCAGTTGCTCCCGTGCATGAATACGAACTCCCAGTTGCCCCCGTCCACATCCCTTTCAACGGCAAAGGCTACAAGATCTACTAAATTAATGAAATCTCAATTGGATAAATAATTTAAAGCCATGTATTTCAGGCCCTACCCCTCTTGGCTCTTGGTGTAAAAACGTGTAAATATAAAGCGGAGACTATCTAGCAAACTTGTTTCTTTGAAGCACATATTCAATGTGGTTCTTGTTGAAATTGAGCTTTTTCGTCGACTTTGGGTGTTGGGCCTTGATTAGTTGTTGAGAGTATTTTGAAGCGATAAAGGTGAATCCGGAATAATGTGAAGATGCAACATGATGCGAATTCATGCTGGACATTGTATGGGAACAGAGGGATGTGCACTTAAGAAAGTGTCCGATCACTAATCAAAATTGTTGTTCATAATAAATCGCTTGGAATCGCAATAAAAAGTGTAGCTTTCCAAAACTGTTCTGTTAGAAAGCCTTCGTTTGAAATAGCAAATGTGCTGGAATGAAAAGATATTGAAAAACAGCTCTTGCGTAATTTTTTTTTCAACGAGTGATTAAATACAAAGTGGAAGGAACTTTAAAAGTCTTTCGAAATCAAATTAAGTTGGGCGCTCATAGCCTAGTGGTTATGGCGTCTGTTGATCATCAATGACCCTAGATGAGGCTTAGAGGGATTGAAGTAATGTACATGGAAACATGGGACATGGAACCTGAACTTGGGGCGCGAGTCTACGGTCGATGATCAACTTTTGCCAAATGAACAACATGCGAAAAATTAAATAAAACAACACAAACAGTAAAATGTAAAATTAGTAATTAGACGTAATTATGTTATTAATAATTAACAATAGCTTCCGGTGAGTTGCAACATGATATCCGTCCAGGCGATCACCAATGTCAAAGGTTCGAATCGTGATCCGCCAAAAACTTTTTTCAGCTTCAATTTTCGATTTGACTAGATTTTTAGGTTCGCTCAATGTTTGCGATTCAGAGAATGTGCTTTTTAGATTTTTTTGTCACTTAAAAACTAATTTAAACGAGAGTTAAAAGATACAAGATACGTGCTCGTCCTTTCACGGGTGCAGCACATACTGCCGTTGTCTGCTCTGTCAGTTACATAATTAAATCAAAACATTTTCCCGGAATTTTAAAAAGTCTTGTGGTCCCTTTAATACTTTTCGTAGCGTTATTATATATCTTGTCCGAATATTTGAGTATTTCCTTAAAATAGAAATTTTCAGGTTGAAACTAGGAAAAAGCCATTAGCGGTGGAAATGCAAACTGAAAAATATTTCGCTACGCCATGCTACTCAATTAAATGGGGTAAACATAAGTGAGGTTCGACCATGCCCAATTACTCAATGCCAATGGGCTAACACAATATATGAAGACGACGTTCTGTATTACGCAACTCAATGCATATATTGTGTTAGCCCATTGGCATTGAGTAATTGAATTGAATTGAATTCTGTATTACGCAACTCAATGCATAAAATCATGGCAGATTCACAAATGTTCATGATGTAACTCTAAATTGTCCAATTGAAAAATAATGTTCAGAATTGCAATGTTGTAAAAAAAACCAATCGGAATCGCCTTCAACCGCTATATTTGATACAGAATTAATGTCGATAATTATATATTTGTATTCAACATTTCATTGAGAAACCACATTCGTATGGGACGACTAGTGAACGCATAAATATTTGACAGGGAAATACTCATTTTGAAACGAGGACTGCAAATGATAAAACAAAAGGATTCATATTACCTGGTTCCATGTACTATGAAGGAGCAGCCGTGGTGTAGTAACTTGGGGCAGCGTAGTACTTCGAGGCTTCAGTATAGTTGGTCGGCTAGGAGTAGTAAGATGGGGCAGCTTCGGTGAAGTAGGTTGGAGCTACGTAATATTTTGGGGCCTCAGTGTAGTAAGACGGTGAAGCGTACGCTGTAATGTAATACACTGGCGCTTCTGTGTAATAGTTCGGCGCGGGGTAGTATTTCGGGGCCTCCGTATAGTAAGTCGGTACTGCATACGTGGTGTAGTAAGTAGGAAACGAATACATCGTGGTGTAGTACGGCGCAGCAGTGGTTATCTGGTATGAATAACCACCATAGCTAGAAGACGGTGAACCCATTGGCACACCTATGCTTGTCCCAGTCATAAGGGCAATAGTAAGTAGAAGCGTAAGGCCATGGATGCCTATACCGATGGAAGAAAGACATAATTAATTGCTGATCTCTCACTAGAGTGTTAAAACATTACAAACAATGCATAAGTTAAGTTTAAAATCTCATTCAAAACATCTGCAGGAAGACCAATCACTGAATCATAGCTGTACATCAACATCAATTTCTATTCTAATTAAAAATTGTACTTTACCTATTGTTGCAAGGCTAACTGAAGTTGTTGATGTTAACGAGCAAGAGAATTCAGTAATTGGTAAACAACTGAAATTCTCTTGTTAAGTTGTAGATGGACACTCAACTGATTATAGTTGGCTCTGTTGCACAATTTTATACAATTTCGTGGCACCCTGATGTTTCTCACCATCCCCGGTGGATATACCTTTCCATTATGACATAATGATCAATATTCTTACCCTTTCCCTGTTTTTCGCACCATACAAAGTGTGAATTTCAATTTCAGACCAAGGAATTGGTATGCTCCTGCATATAGTCCTAATAAGGAAAAATGTTGTTGTTGTGTTGTTATGCCGGAATTTCCCCGTTTCGTTCGTCCGTACTTCTTTAAATCTCTTGGAAGTTAAGGCAGATACAACATTAGATATTAGAAGCGGTAGGAAATTTTTGACTTTGCTTAAACCTCTTTAACCTTCATCGCATTATGTTATATTACTTTACTAGGGCGACAGTTTGTTTGATGACACGTATAAGATATTGAACTTTCTTTTTAGATCCAAGCAAAAAGACGGCTTGGTTTAACTAAGGAAATAAAACTATTTACCCATTTTAAAAAATATATTTCCTCAATAGCAAAATGTAGTAAAATGCACTAGCACATCGAAAACACAGCAGACGCTCGGCCGTGGTAAACGCCACCTGGTGGCGAAAATGACAACCGATGGATCATTATTGTTACTTCAAGACGTCATTTTTTGGGAGTGATAGTCCTCCTACAGAAGAACTGCTGGAAAGCAAAAAGGAAACAGGCGAGCGGATACAGCTTTGAAGGTAATTATTAGCATTTCGTATTAGGAGTAGGAACTCATTGTCGGCTTGGTGCAGTGGTTCGAGTGGTAGTATCCTAGACAATCATATGATGGTCTAACAGGATTTACGGATTGCCATGTAATGCAATGTTTTTTATTTTCATCTCTTGCTTCAGCGGGATAAGCGACGTGATTGTACGAGAATGGTCAGCCGACGACATGCTCAAGCCAAACGTTTAAGAAAATTGTTCATAAACCACACGCCATTTTCATTACGTCGCAAGATTCCAAAAGAAGTCCAAAATTATGCTGGCCAATATGCGTTATTCATCATTTAAACATGCTCAATAGCTCAGGTGTCAGAGCGTTTCAATATTTTTCTAAGCATAGATGGTTCAAATCGACAGTTCCGTTACATTAGTGTGACTACAAAAACCCATAATCTAAAATAAAAAGTCGGTGAATATGACGGAACAAGTGGATAGCGAACACATGCATTAGAGATAGGAACCATCAGTTATCGTGAAAAAACAAAATATGTTATTGACCAATTTACAAATTATGCATATATTCTGAATCAGCACAAAAAATCAAATAAAGTTCATTAAATGATTTTTTGGGAAATTAATAAAAAAAAGTAAAAACGCATCATTGTGCGGGACTCCCGCAACTTCTTACAAACGCAGTTTTCGTGCAAAAATATGTGTGCCTCCTTCTATTGGAGCCGTGGTGTTCATCTCGTGGTACAGGTGTGGGTCCGCCGTTCGCATCTCACGAGACCATCACGGTTCCCATGAGTGGAGTTTCCCTCTGGTGCGTCCTATGCTACGCTTTAGTGACGTTCCACTACCTCTGACTACGCTATTACGGAACCCTGCAACCGGCATTCGGCCTGTCGTAATGGCTAGCATTCACGTAGTGGGACATTGCACGTCACATGCATATCGGAAATACAAACTCATGTAGATAAGTAGTGTAAGTGAAGTGATGTGTGTGTGTGTGTGTTTTTTTCTTTTTTTTAATCAGATAACGGAAATCCTCAGATTAATTATTTATTACCTCCATTGGCTGCTGCCATCGAGGATGCGTTCGTCAGATTGGCTGGTGATGGTGATATCAGCCTATTTGTTATCCTTGTTGTAGCTGGGAGTAGAGTAAGCTGGTGCAGGTTAGCTAGTAGTAGGGTACTTTGGTGCAGGGTAGCTTGGGGTAGTATAGCTAGGAGCTTTGTATTCCGGCTTGTAGCTGGAAGGCGCAGCGGCAGCAACAGCCAAGAAAGTGGCGATGACAAACTACGAAAAGAAATCGAAACTTTTCAATAAACGATGAAAATGTAAACCAATAAAATCAAAAGAAATTCCATTTGTTAGTTTCGTGTTGCGTACTTTTGATGAATTGAACAACTGATGTCTTGAATCACCTTCAAACGAGATTATGCAGCCGGCAAAAAAGGGTGTGTCGCTTCTATTTCATTTATTGACCTACTTTTGAAAGCGATGATCACCGTCTTTTGGTGGTTAATTATGCATTTCAGGTCATGGGTCTTGCAATGCAGGGATTGCATGCGGCAAATAGGAATCATAAGAATCAACGTCTACATGCTCTTGCTTATTATTCAGCTGTTGTTAATTGAACAATTAACATCCATTCTAGTCGATTCTAGTGGTTTCCGCAAAGACGTTTACATTGGAATAGGAATGGAATGGAAGGGGTAGGAGGAAATCAACATACCCAGTTCTAACAAATTCAATGCTTTTATGCAGTGCATAGACAATTTTTAGTAGCTTGGGCTGAATGTGGGCTTTTGAAATGTGAAAATGTTGACAGTGTGGCAGAAGGGTCTATCGCAAAGTAAGACAAAAGTGTTGTAAAAAGCTAGTGTGAAAAGTGAGAGCGCAGAATTTTTTGCACAACACCCGAACCTGTACTGCTTGAACGAAAGCTAGCAGCTAAAACAACTAGGTCAACTGAATGCCCGACTGCATGTTACTTACCATTCACCTGACTATATAAGCCCAGGAATGAGGAACCAAAATCATCAGTTGTTTACCAAACTAACCTAAGTACAACATGAAGCTGGTAAGGCATTTTGTCACTAATTCTTCCTAACCTGGAGACAAAACTTTGGACTTTAAACTAATGACGATATTTTCCGATAGTTCTTCGTCGCCGCATTCTTGGCTGTTGCTGCCGCCGTACCATCCAGCTACAAGCCGGAATACAAGGCTCCCAGCTCCCCTGCCCCAAACTACCCGGCACCAAAGTACCCTACTCCTAGCTACCCCGCACCAGCCTACCCCGCACCAGCCTACCCCGCACCGGGCCTACCCCGCACCGGCCTACCCCGCACCAGCCTACCCCGCACCAGCCTACAACAAGGATAACAAATACGCTGACATTACCATCACCAGCCAATCTGATGAGCGCAACCTCGATGGCAGCACCCAATGGAGGTAATTGAATTTCATTCTTTATACTACTTAAGATGAGTATAAAAGGTTATCATAACCGAAAAAATTAAATCTTTTAATTCGCAGCTATGCCCAGTCTGACTACACTACCCGTGAAGAGTCCCAGGTCCAGAAAAAGATGCAAGGAGTCACCTACGATTCTTACGGAAAAGAATCGTACGGTGAAGTCTTAGGCAACACCAACAAAGGATCCTCTTACTGGGTTTCCCCTGAAGGCCAGAAATTCACTTTGACTTGGGCCGCTGATGAAGCTGGATTCCAGCCCAAAGGTGACCACTTGCCCGTCGCTCCCGTCCACGAATACGAGCTCCCAGTTGCTCCCGTGCATGAATACGAACTCCCAGTTGCCCCCGTCCACATCCCTTTCAACGGCAAAGGCTACAAGATCTACTAAATTAATGAAATCTCAATTGGATAAATAATTTAAAGCCATGTATTTCAGGCCCTACCCCTCTTGGCTCTTGGTGTAAAAACGTGTAAATATAAAGCGGAGACTATCTAGCAAACTTGTTTCTTTGAAGCACATATTCAATGTGGTTCTTGTTGAAATTGAGCTTTTTCGTCGACTTTGGGTGTTGGGCCTTGATTAGTTGTTGAGAGTATTTTGAAGCGATAAAGGTGAATCCGGAATAATGTGAAGATGCAACATGATGCGAATTCATGCTGGACATTGTATGGGAACAGAGGGATGTGCACTTAAGAAAGTGTCCGATCACTAATCAAAATTGTTGTTCATAATAAATCGCTTGGAATCGCAATAAAAAGTGTACTTTCCAAAACTGTTCTGTTAGAAAGCCTTCGTTTGAAATAGCAAATGTGCTGGAATGAAAAGATATTGAAAAACAGCTCTTGCGTAATTTTTTTTTTCAACGAGTGATTAAATACAAAGTGGAAGGAACTTTAAAAGTCTTTCGAAATCAAATTAAGTTGGGCGCTCATAGCCTAGTGGTTATGGCGTCTGTTGATCATCAATGACCCTAGATGAGGCTTAGAGGGATTGAAGTAATGTACATGGAAACATGGGACATGGAACCTGAACTTGGGGCGCGAGTCTACGGTCGATGATCAACTTTTGCCAAATGAACAACATGCGAAAAATTAAATAAAACAACACAAACAGTAAAATGTAAAATTAGTAATTAGACGTAATTATGTTATTAATAATTAACAATAGCTTCCGGTGAGTTGCAACATGATATCCGTCCAGGCGATCACCAATGTCAAAGGTTCGAATCGTGATCCGCCAAAAACTTTTTTCAGCTTCAATTTTCGATTTGACTAGATTTTTAGGTTCGCTCAATGTTTGCGATTCAGAGAATGTGCTTTTTAGATTTTTTTGTCACTTAAAAACTAATTTAAACGAGAGTTAAAAGATACAAGATACGTGCTCGTCCTTTCACGGGTGCAGCACATACTGCCGTTGTCTGCTCTGTCAGTTACATAATTAAATCAAAACATTTTCCCGGAATTTTAAAAAGTCTTGTGGTCCCTTTAATACTTTTCGTAGCGTTATTATATATCTTGTCCGAATATTTGAGTATTTCCTTAAAATAGAAATTTTCAGGTTGAAACTAGGAAAAAGCCATTAGCGGTGGAAATGCAAACTGAAAAATATTTCGCTACGCCATGCTACTCAATTAAATGGGGTAAACATAAGTGAGGTTCGACCATGCCCAATTACTCAATGCCAATGGGCTAACACAATATATGAAGACGACGTTCTGTATTACGCAACTCAATGCATATATTGTGTTAGCCCATTGGCATTGAGTAATTGAATTGAATTGAATTCTGTATTACGCAACTCAATGCATAAAATCATGGCAGATTCACAAATGTTCATGATGTAACTCTAAATTGTCCAATTGAAAAATAATGTTCAGAATTGCAATGTTGTAAAAAAAACCAATCGGAATCGCCTTCAACCGCTATATTTGATACAGAATTAATGTCGATAATTATATATTTGTATTCAACATTTCATTGAGAAACCACATTCGTATGGGACGACTAGTGAACGCATAAATATTTGACAGGGAAATACTCATTTTGAAACGAGGACTGCAAATGATAAAACACAAAGGATTCATATTACCTGGTTCCATGTACTATGAAGGAGCAGCCGTGGTGTAGTAACTTGGGGCAGCGTAGTACTTCGAGGCTTCAGTATAGTTGGTCGGCTAGGAGTAGTAAGATGGGGCAGCTTCGGTGAAGTAGGTTGGAGCTACGTAATATTTTGGGGCCTCAGTGTAGTAAGACGGTGAAGCGTACGCTGTAATGTAATACACTGGCGCTTCTGTGTAATAGTTCGGCGCGGGGTAGTATTTCGGGGCCTCCGTATAGTAAGTCGGTACTGCATACGTGGTGTAGTAAGTAGGAAACGAATACATCGTGGTGTAGTACGGCGCAGCAGTGGTTATCTGGTATGAATAACCACCATAGCTAGAAGACGGTGAACCCATTGGCACACCTATGCTTGTCCCAGTCATAAGGGCAATAGTAAGTAGAAGCGTAAGGCCATGGATGCCTATACCGATGGAAGAAAGACATAATTAATTGCTGATCTCTCACTAGAGTGTTAAAACATTACAAACAATGCATAAGTTAAGTTTAAAATCTCATTCAAAACATCTGCAGGAAGACCAATCACTGAATCATAGCTGTACATCAACATCAATTTCTATTCTAATTAAAAATTGTACTTTACCTATTGTTGCAAGGCTAACTGAAGTTGTTGATGTTAACGAGCAAGAGAATTCAGTAATTGGTAAACAACTGAAATTCTCTTGTTAAGTTGTAGATGGACACTCAACTGATTATAGTTGGCTCTGTTGCACAATTTTATACAATTTCGTGGCACCCTGATGTTTCTCACCATCCCCGGTGGATATACCTTTCCATTATGACATAATGATCAATATTCTTACCCTTTCCCTGTTTTTCGCACCATACAAAGTGTGAATTTCAATTTCAGACCAAGGAATTGGTATGCTCCTGCATATAGTCCTAATAAGGAAAAATGTTGTTGTTGTGTTGTTATGCCGGAATTTCCCCGTTTCGTTCGTCCGTACTTCTTTAAATCTCTTGGAAGTTAAGGCAGATACAACATTAGATATTAGAAGCGGTAGGAAATTTTTGACTTTGCTTAAACCTCTTTAACCTTCATCGCATTATGTTATATTACTTTACTAGGGCGACAGTTTGTTTGATGACACGTATAAGATATTGAACTTTCTTTTTAGATCCAAGCAAAAAGACGGCTTGGTTTAACTAAGGAAATAAAACTATTTACCCATTTTAAAAAATATATTTCCTCAATAGCAAAATGTAGTAAAATGCACTAGCACATCGAAAACACAGCAGACGCTCGGCCGTGGTAAACGCCACCTGGTGGCGAAAATGACAACCGATGGATCATTATTGTTACTTCAAGACGTCATTTTTTGGGAGTGATAGTCCTCCTACAGAAGAACTGCTGGAAAGCAAAAAGGAAACAGGCGAGCGGATACAGCTTTGAAGGTAATTATTAGCATTTCGTATTAGGAGTAGGAACTCATTGTCGGCTTGGTGCAGTGGTTCGAGTGGTAGTATCCTAGACAATCATATGATGGTCTAACAGGATTTACGGATTGCCATGTAATGCAATGTTTTTTATTTTCATCTCTTGCTTCAGCGGGATAAGCGACGTGATTGTACGAGAATGGTCAGCCGACGACATGCTCAAGCCAAACGTTTAAGAAAATTGTTCATAAACCACACGCCATTTTCATTACGTCGCAAGATTCCAAAAGAAGTCCAAAATTATGCTGGCCAATATGCGTTATTCATCATTTAAACATGCTCAATAGCTCAGGTGTCAGAGCGTTTCAATATTTTTCTAAGCATAGATGGTTCAAATCGACAGTTCCGTTACATTAGTGTGACTACAAAAACCCATAATCTAAAATAAAAAGTCGGTGAATATGACGGAACAAGTGGATAGCGAACACATGCATTAGAGATAGGAACCATCAGTTATCGTGAAAAAACAAAATATGTTATTGACCAATTTACAAATTATGCATATATTCTGAATCAGCACAAAAAATCAAATAAAGTTCATTAAATGATTTTTTGGGAAATTAATAAAAAAAAGTAAAAACGCATCATTGTGCGGGACTCCCTGCAACTTCTTACAAACGCAGTTTTCGTGCAAAAATATGTGTGCCTCCTTCTATTGGAGCCGTGGTGTTCATCTCGTGGTACAGGTGTGGGTCCGCCGTTCGCATCTCACGAGACCATCACGGTTCCCATGAGTGGAGTTTCCCTCTGGTGCGTCCTATGCTACGCTTTAGTGACGTTCCACTACCTCTGACTACGCTATTACGGAACCCTGCAACCGGCATTCGGCCTGTCGTAATGGCTAGCATTCACGTAGTGGGACATTGCACGTCACATGCATATCGGAAATACAAACTCATGTAGATAAGTAGTGTAAGTGAAGTGATGTGTGTGTGTGTGTGTGTTTTTTTCTTTTTTTTAATCAGATAACGGAAATCCTCAGATTAATTATTTATTACCTCCATTGGCTGCTGCCATCGAGGATGCGTTCGTCAGATTGGCTGGTGATGGTGATATCAGCCTATTTGTTATCCTTGTTGTAGCTGGGAGTAGAGTAAGCTGGTGCAGGTTAGCGTAGTAGGGTACTTTGGTGCAGGGTAGCTTGGGGTAGTATAGCTAGGAGCTTTGTATTCCGGCTTGTAGCTGGAAGGCGCAGCGGCAGCAACAGCCAAGAAAGTGGCGATGACAAACTACGAAAAGAAATCGAAACTTTTCAATAAACGATGAAAATGTAAACCAATAAAATCAAAAGAAATTCCATTTGTTAGTTTCGTGTTGCGTACTTTTGATGAATTGAACAACTGATGTCTTGAATCACCTTCAAACGAGATTATGCAGCCGGCAAAAAAGGGTGTGTCGCTTCTATTTCATTTATTGACCTACTTTTGAAAGCGATGATCACCGTCTTTTGGTGGTTAATTATGCATTTCAGGTCATGGGTCTTGCAATGCAGGGATTGCATGCGGCAAATAGGAATCATAAGAATCAACGTCTACATGCTCTTGCTTATTATTCAGCTGTTGTTAATTGAACAATTAACATCCATTCTAGTCGATTCTAGTGGTTTCCGCAAAGACGTTTACATTGGAATAGGAATGGAATGGAAGGGGTAGGAGGAAATCAACATACCCAGTTCTAACAAATTCAATGCTTTTATGCAGTGCATAGACAATTTTTAGTAGCTTGGGCTGAATGTGGGCTTTTGAAATGTGAAAATGTTGACAGTGTGGCAGAAGGGTCTATCGCAAAGTAAGACAAAAGTGTTGTAAAAGCTAGTGTGAAAAGTGAGAGCGCAGAATTTTTTGCACAACACCCGAACCTGTACTGCTTGAACGAAAGCTAGCAGCTAAAACAACTAGGTCAACTGAATGCCCGACTGCATGTTACTTACCATTCACCTGACTATATAAGCCCAGGAATGAGGAACCAAAATCATCAGTTGTTTACCAAACTAACCTAAGTACAACATGAAGCTGGTAAGGCATTTTGTCACTAATTCTTCCTAACCTGGAGACAAAACTTTGGACTTTAAACTAATGACGATATTTTCCGATAGTTCTTCGTCGCCGCATTCTTGGCTGTTGCTGCCGCCGTACCATCCAGCTACAAGCCGGAATACAAGGCTCCCAGCTCCCCTGCCCCAAACTACCCGGCACCAAAGTACCCTACTCCTAGCTACCCCGCACCAGCCTACCCCGCACCAGCCTACCCCGCACCGGCCTACCCCGCACCAGCCTACCCCGCACCAGCCTACAACAAGGATAACAAATACGCTGACATTACCATCACCAGCCAATCTGATGAGCGCAACCTCGATGGCAGCACCCAATGGAGGTAATTGAATTTCATTCTTTATACTACTTAAGATGAGTATAAAAGGTTATCATAACCGAAAAAATTAAATCTTTTAATTCGCAGCTATGCCCAGTCTGACTACACTACCCGTGAAGAGTCCCAGGTCCAGAAAAATAAGATGCAAGGGAGTCACCTACGATTCTTACGGAAAAGAATCGTACGGTGAAGTCTTAGGCAACACCAACAAAGGATCCTCTTACTGGGTTTCCCCTGAAGGCCAGAAATTCACTTTGACTTGGGCCGCTGATGAAGCTGGATTCCAGCCCAAAGGTGACCACTTGCCCGTCGCTCCCGTCCACGAATACGAGCTCCCAGTTGCTCCCGTGCATGAATACGAACTCCCAGTTGCCCCCGTCCACATCCCTTTCAACGGCAAAGGCTACAAGATCTACTAAATTAATGAAATCTCAATTGGATAAATAATTTAAAGCCATGTATTTCAGGCCCTACCCCTCTTGGCTCTTGGTGTAAAAACGTGTAAATATAAAGCGGAGACTATCTAGCAAACTTGTTTCTTTGAAGCACATATTCAATGTGGTTCTTGTTGAAATTGAGCTTTTTCGTCGACTTTGGGTGTTGGGCCTTGATTAGTTGTTGAGAGTATTTTGAAGCGATAAAGGTGAATCCGGAATAATGTGAAGATGCAACATGATGCGAATTCATGCTGGACATTGTATGGGAACAGAGGGATGTGCACTTAAGAAAGTGTCCGATCACTAATCAAAATTGTTGTTCATAATAAATCGCTTGGAATCGCAATAAAAAGTGTAGCTTCCAAAACTGTTCTGTTAGAAAGCCTTCGTTTGAAATAGCAAATGTGCTGGAATGAAAAGATATTGAAAAACAGCTCTTGCGTAATTTTTTTTTCAACGAGTGATTAAATACAAAGTGGAAGGAACTTTAAAAGTCTTTCGAAATCAAATTAAGTTGGGCGCTCATAGCCTAGTGGTTATGGCGTCTGTTGATCATCAATGACCCTAGATGAGGCTTAGAGGGATTGAAGTAATGTACATGGAAACATGGGACATGGAACCTGAACTTGGGGCGCGAGTCTACGGTCGATGATCAACTTTTGCCAAATGAACAACATGCGAAAAATTAAATAAAACAACACAAACAGTAAAATGTAAAATTAGTAATTAGACGTAATTATGTTATTAATAATTAACAATAGCTTCCGGTGAGTTGCAACATGATATCCGTCCAGGCGATCACCAATGTCAAAGGTTCGAATCGTGATCCGCCAAAAACTTTTTTCAGCTTCAATTTTCGATTTGACTAGATTTTTAGGTTCGCTCAATGTTTGCGATTCAGAGAATGTGCTTTTTAGATTTTTTTGTCACTTAAAAACTAATTTAAACGAGAGTTAAAAGATACAAGATACGTGCTCGTCCTTTCACGGGTGCAGCACATACTGCCGTTGTCTGCTCTGTCAGTTACATAATTAAATCAAAACATTTTCCCGGAATTTTAAAAAGTCTTGTGGTCCCTTTAATACTTTTCGTAGCGTTATTATATATCTTGTCCGAATATTTGAGTATTTCCTTAAAATAGAAATTTTCAGGTTGAAACTAGGAAAAAGCCATTAGCGGTGGAAATGCAAACTGAAAAATATTTCGCTACGCCATGCTACTCAATTAAATGGGGTAAACATAAGTGAGGTTCGACCATGCCCAATTACTCCAATGCCAATGGGCTAACACAATATATGAAGACGACGTTCTGTATTACGCAACTCAATGCATATATTGTGTTAGCCCATTGGCATTGAGTAATTGAATTGAATTGAATTCTGTATTACGCAACTCAATGCATAAAATCATGGCAGATTCACAAATGTTCATGATGTAACTCTAAATTGTCCAATTGAAAAATAATGTTCAGAATTGCAATGTTGTAAAAAAAACCAATCGGAATCGCCTTCAACCGCTATATTTGATACAGAATTAATGTCGATAATTATATATTTGTATTCAACATTTCATTGAGAAACCACATTCGTATGGGACGACTAGTGAACGCATAAATATTTGACAGGGAAATACTCATTTTGAAACGAGGACTGCAAATGATAAAACAAAAGGATTCATATTACCTGGTTCCATGTACTATGAAGGAGCAGCCGTGGTGTAGTAACTTGGGGCAGCGTAGTACTTCGAGGCTTCAGTATAGTTGGTCGGCTAGGAGTAGTAAGATGGGGCAGCTTCGGTGAAGTAGGTTGGAGCTACGTAATATTTTGGGGCCTCAGTGTAGTAAGACGGTGAAGCGTACGCTGTAATGTAATACACTGGCGCTTCTGTGTAATAGTTCGGCGCGGGGTAGTATTTCGGGGCCTCCGTATAGTAAGTCGGTACTGCATACGTGGTGTAGTAAGTAGGAAACGAATACATCGTGGTGTAGTACGGCGCAGCAGTGGTTATCTGGTATGAATAACCACCATAGCTAGAAGACGGTGAACCCATTGGCACACCTATGCTTGTCCCAGTCATAAGGGCAATAGTAAGTAGAAGCGTAAGGCCATGGATGCCTATACCGATGGAAGAAAGACATAATTAATTGCTGATCTCTCACTAGAGTGTTAAAACATTACAAACAATGCATAAGTTAAGTTTAAAATCTCATTCAAAACATCTGCAGGAAGACCAATCACTGAATCATAGCTGTACATCAACATCAATTTCTATTCTAATTAAAAATTGTACTTTACCTATTGTTGCAAGGCTAACTGAAGTTGTTGATGTTAACGAGCAAGAGAATTCAGTAATTGGTAAACAACTGAAATTCTCTTGTTAAGTTGTAGATGGACACTCAACTGATTATAGTTGGCTCTGTTGCACAATTTTATACAATTTCGTGGCACCCTGATGTTTCTCACCATCCCCGGTGGATATACCTTTCCATTATGACATAATGATCAATATTCTTACCCTTTCCCTGTTTTTCGCACCATACAAAGTGTGAATTTCAATTTCAGACCAAGGAATTGGTATGCTCCTGCATATAGTCCTAATAAGGAAAAATGTTGTTGTTGTGTTGTTATGCCGGAATTTCCCCGTTTCGTTCGTCCGTACTTCTTTAAATCTCTTGGAAGTTAAGGCAGATACAACATTAGATATTAGAAGCGGTAGGAAATTTTTGACTTTGCTTAAACCTCTTTAACCTTCATCGCATTATGTTATATTACTTTACTAGGGCGACAGTTTGTTTGATGACACGTATAAGATATTGAACTTTCTTTTTAGATCCAAGCAAAAAGACGGCTTGGTTTAACTAAGGAAATAAAACTATTTACCCATTTTAAAAAATATATTTCCTCAATAGCAAAATGTAGTAAAATGCACTAGCACATCGAAAACACAGCAGACGCTCGGCCTTTGGTAAACGCCACCTGGTGGCGAAAATGACAACCGATGGATCATTATTGTTACTTCAAGACGTCATTTTTTGGGAGTGATAGTCCTCCTACAGAAGAACTGCTGGAAAGCAAAAAAGGAAACAGGCGAGCGGATACAGCTTTGAAGGTAATTATTAGCATTTCGTATTAGGAGTAGGAACTCATTGTCGGCTTGGTGCAGTGGTTCGAGTGGTAGTATCCTAGACAATCATATGATGGTCTAACAGGATTTACGGATTGCCATGTAATGCAATGTTTTTTATTTTCATCTCTTGCTTCAGCGGGATAAGCGACGTGATTGTACGAGAATGGTCAGCCGACGACATGCTCAAGCCAAACGTTTAAGAAAATTGTTCATAAACCACACGCCATTTTCATTACGTCGCAAGATTCCAAAAGAAGTCCAAAATTATGCTGGCCAATATGCGTTATTCATCATTTAAACATGCTCAATAGCTCAGGTGTCAGAGCGTTTCAATATTTTTCTAAGCATAGATGGTTCAAATCGACAGTTCCGTTACATTAGTGTGACTACAAAAACCCATAATCTAAAATAAAAAGTCGGTGAATATGACGGAACAAGTGGATAGCGAACACATGCATTAGAGATAGGAACCATCAGTTATCGTGAAAAAACAAAATATGTTATTGACCAATTTACAAATTATGCATATATTCTGAATCAGCACAAAAAATCAAATAAAGTTCATTAAATGATTTTTTGGGAAATTAATAAAAAAAAGTAAAAACGCATCATTGTGCGGGACTCCCGCAACTTCTTACAAACGCAGTTTTCGTGCAAAAATATGTGTGCCTCCTTCTATTGGAGCCGTGGTGTTCATCTCGTGGTACAGGTGTGGGTCCGCCGTTCGCATCTCACGAGACCATCACGGTTCCCATGAGTGGAGTTTCCCTCTGGTGCGTCCTATGCTACGCTTTAGTGACGTTCCACTACCTCTGACTACGCTATTACGGAACCCTGCAACCGGCATTCGGCCTGTCGTAATGGCTAGCATTCACGTAGTGGGACATTGCACGTCACATGCATATCGGAAATACAAACTCATGTAGATAAGTAGTGTAAGTGAAGTGATGTGTGTGTGTGTGTGTGTTTTTTTTTTTTTTAATCAGATAACGGAAATCCTCAGATTAATTATTTATTACCTCCATTGGCTGCTGCCATCGAGGATGCGTTCGTCAGATTGGCTGGTGATGGTGATATCAGCCTATTTGTTATCCTTGTTGTAGCTGGGAGTAGAGTAAGCTGGTGCAGGTTAGCTAGTAGTAGGGTACTTTGGTGCAGGGTAGCTTGGGGTAGTATAGCTAGGAGCTTTGTATTCCGGCTTGTAGCTGGAAGGCGCAGCGGCAGCAACAGCCAAGAAAGTGGCGATGACAAACTACGAAAAGAAATCGAAACTTTTCAATAAACGATGAAAATGTAAACCAATAAAATCAAAAGAAATTCCATTTGTTAGTTTCGTGTTGCGTACTTTTGATGAATTGAACAACTGATGTCTTGAATCACCTTCAAACGAGATTATGCAGCCGGCAAAAAGGGTGTGTCGCTTCTATTTCATTTATTGACCTACTTTTGAAAGCGATGATCACCGTCTTTTGGTGGTTAATTATGCATTTCAGGTCATGGGTCTTGCAATGCAGGGATTGCATGCGGCAAATAGGAATCATAAGAATCAACGTCTACATGCTCTTGCTTATTATTCAGCTGTTGTTAATTGAACAATTAACATCCATTCTAGTCGATTCTAGTGGTTTCCGCAAAGACGTTTACATTGGAATAGGAATGGAATGGAAGGGGTAGGAGGAAATCAACATACCCAGTTCTAACAAATTCAATGCTTTTATGCAGTGCATAGACAATTTTTAGTAGCTTGGGCTGAATGTGGGCTTTTGAAATGTGAAAATGTTGACAGTGTGGCAGAAGGGTCTATCGCAAAGTAAGACAAAAGTGTTGTAAAAAGCTAGTGTGAAAAGTGAGAGCGCAGAATTTTTTGCACAACACCCGAACCTGTACTGCTTGAACGAAAGCTAGCAGCTAAAACAACTAGGTCAACTGAATGCCCGACTGCATGTTACTTACCATTCACCTGACTATATAAGCCCAGGAATGAGGAACCAAAATCATCAGTTGTTTACCAAACTAACCTAAGTACAACATGAAGCTGGTAAGGCATTTTGTCACTAATTCTTCCTAACCTGGAGACAAAACTTTGGACTTTAAACTAATGACGATATTTTCCGATAGTTCTTCGTCGCCGCATTCTTGGCTGTTGCTGCCGCCGTACCATCCAGCTACAAGCCGGAATACAAGGCTCCCAGCTCCCCTGCCCCAAACTACCCGGCACCAAAGTACCCTACTCCTAGATACCCCGCACCAGCCTACCCCGCACCAGCCTACCCCGCACCGGCCTACCCCGCACCGGCCTACCCCGCACCAGCCTACCCCGCACCAGCCTACAACAAGGATAACAAATACGCTGACATTACCATCACCAGCCAATCTGATGAGCGCAACCTCGATGGCAGCACCCAATGGAGGTAATTGAATTTCATTCTTTATACTACTTAAGATGAGTATAAAAGGTTATCATAACCGAAAAAATTAAATCTTTTAATTCGCAGCTATGCCCAGTCTGACTACACTACCCGTGAAGAGTCCCAGGTCCAGAAAAAGATGCAAGGAGTCACCTACGATTCTTACGGAAAAGAATCGTACGGTGAAGTCTTAGGCAACACCAACAAAGGATCCTCTTACTGGTTTTCTGTTAGATTATGATCAAGGGATAGACATTACTTTTGATCTTGTTTATTACCATCTCAACGTTGAGGAAACATTCCGTCTCTTGACATCAAGAGGGCTGCCATCTCTTATTGCAAAGAGGGTAGATTGATATAACATATTACCTTTGATCGCAGTCCACTAGCACAGAATACAGAAACACTTGTAAGATAATAATCTAGGTGGGATGCTGAACGAACAAAGTGTTCACCATAAGAAAGAGAAGACACACACACGTAATAGAACGTCAGAAAGACGATGACAACGATTGAGAGTCGTTGTGCATAATCGAGGATAGTCCCCCTAGCGGAGGATTGTTAACTTAACACTCCCCCTCAATCCGAGCGTGTTGATCTAGGTGTTTAATTTTGAAAGAATTGAGAAGTGTTAGACGTAAGGAGAATAGTAAGAAAGAAAAAATACGAAAATTTGAATTTTATTTTTAGCTTCGAGGCAAGCTGCAGACGCCGATGCGTTCCCTGTTCAGTCGAAGTGCTTCTACCTTCAAGGGCTTCGTGAGGAAGTCGGCCAATTCGTCTGCGGATGAGACGGACAGAAGACGGATGTTCTTTTGTTTGAACTCCTTGCGAATGTAGTGGTACTTCAACTCGATGTGCTTCGTCCTTGCGTGGAAGACCGGATTGTGAACCATCATGATGGCGCTTTTGTTGTCGCAAAGAAGAGGCGTAGGCTCCTGTTGTTTAAATCCGATCTCCTCCAACAGATTTCTTTGCCACGCGATTTCTTTGCTGGCGTGTCCGGCTGCGTAGTATTCTGCTTCGGCGGTTGAAAGTGCGATCGGCTTCTGAAGATGACAGGTCCAAGAGATCGCGCCTCCATTCAAAATGAATATTAGACCGGAGGTGGATCGCCGGGTGTCCTCGCAACCTGCGAAATCAGAATCGGAGTAGCCGACAAGATGATTTGTGATGCCTGTCCCTCCGTAGCAGATCCCAAAGTCGATTGTGCCTGCCAGATAGGCCAAGATCCACTTGATTGCCTCCCAGTGAGGTACTCCGGGGTCGATACTTTGCCGGGAGCAAGCGTTGACGGCGAACAAGGCGTCGGGGCGTGTCATCTTTGCTACGTACATGAGGCCGCCGACTGCAGCGCGGTAAGGTGTCGTTGTGAGCGGAGGTTTACCACTGTTCTGTGGGCGGTCTCTGGCACTGAGGCGAGAGCAGGGATCAGCTGGCACGTTACGGGGATGACAGTCTGTCATCCTGAATTTCTCCAGCAGTAAACGGACGTAGGTGCCTTGAGAGATGTAGAGTTTCCTCTCTTCGCGGTTCCTTGTGATCTCGAGGCCGATGAAGATGTCGGCTGGTCTCGAGGTCATCTCAAGGTACTGCTCCAGGTGCTGGATGATGGCTGTTGCCTTTTCTAGCGTCTTTGTTGCCAGGATGCCGTCGTCGACCCAAATCCCGAACAGAGTGATGTCGTTCGGGTCCTTTCCAATGTGATAGTAGAGACACGGGTCGTAGTTGGAACGGATCAGTTCGTACTTGACAATATAGCCGTCGAAGGTCTCGTTGAAGTTGTACGCTGACTGAATCAGTCCGTAGATTGGATGATTGAGCCGACCGACTTTTCCTGGTTTAGTGAACCCTTCTGGCAACTCGATGTACAGTTCTTCGGTCAGAGTTCCGCAGAGAAAGGCGGTCTTGACGTCAAGTTGTGTGAGTTCCAAGTCGTGGACGGCAGCAATGGAGAGCAGCACTCGAAGAGAGTCGACCTTCAGGGTCGGGGCGTACGTTTCGGATGACGTGTAGTCGACATCGGGCTCCTGCGTGTAGCCTTTCGCCACGAAACGAGCCTTGTAGATTGGTGGGCTTCCTTTGAAGCCCGGCTTCAGCTTGTAGGTCCACCTGGTTTTGATCACTGAACGGTCTTTCGGCCGATCGACTTCCGTGTAGGTCTCGGTCGTTTGCAGTGAATTGTATTCTTTCAGTGTGGCACCCATCCATTCCTTTGCTTGTTTAGAGGCCACGGCGTCTTGATATTGATCCGGTACTTCATTCTCCGTCGATCGGGCTGTCGCGTACTTGGTGCCGTCGGCTGCCTTCATGCTCTTGATGACTTTTGGCGTCTTGATTCTCAACGAGCGACGGGGATCTGGAACCGCAGGCGCGTCTATTAGGTTTTCTTCTTCTAAGGCCGTGCGCGTCCGTACCAGTCTTCCTTTCTTTGTTGGAGGTGGAAAAGAGGGAGACTCAGGCTGACTGCTTAAAGGAAAGATGAGCGGAGAGGTAGGCACCGTGTCGTCTCGAGGATCTTCAGGCGGTTGGAAAATTGTAGTTACTTGTTCGTCAGTGTTGGGATGAACCTTTGGTTGGGATGCAAGCTGTGGGAAGACTTGAGTGTCTTTCTGTAAGTCGACGGAGGGGAGACGTGGAGCGTAGACGTGATGAGCCGGTGAAGCGTCGCAACTCGTGTTAACTTTTCCGGTAGACGGATCGTAGAATCTCTCTCCTTTCTGAGTGTCGGAGTTGCCGACGAAGTAGACCAGATTTCCAACGGGCTCGAGTTTGCCTGCACGAATTGCCTTGGGAATCAAAACGTAGAACTCCCTTCCGAAGGCCCTGAGCGTCGAAAGATTTGGCTTCTTTTTGAACCATGCTTCGTACGGTGTCACATCTGGGCAAGTGGTGGAGATAGATCGGTTCAAAACGTAGATCTTATGATTTGTTGCTTCGGCCCAGAGCGAGAGAGGAAGAGACTTGTTGGAGTGCAACAACGCGCGAGTCCCTTCGAAGAGCGTCCTGTTGTCTCTTTCGGCTGAGCCATTTTGTTGAGGCGAATGGCGAACGGAGGTCTCGTGCCTGATGCCCTTCTTTTTCAGTCGCTGTTCAAAGTCGTTCGACTCGTACTCCTTGCCACCGTCGGTCCGCACGCACTCGACCAGTTGTCCCGTCTGAGTGTGAAGGAGACGAATGAAATCCAAAATTGCACCCGCGACTTGATCCTTCGTCTTGAGATAGTATGCGACGCGGAAATCACTGAAGTCGTCTCTCACGGTGCAGCAGTAGAGGGCACCTCCGAGGCTCTTCACTTGAGCTGGACCCCAGACGTCGGAGAAAATCAGTTGACCGATGCGGGAGGACCTATCTGAGGTGCTGTTAGAAGAAGGGAGTGCGCTTTGCCTTGGCTGCTGCGCACTCGTGACAGTGTTCTATAGGAGGTTGGGTTCCTGCTGGCAGATTGAAACCGTCGACTGCGCCGCTCTTGGACATCTTGATCATCATTGGATAATTCAAATGTGCGAGGCGAAGGTGCCATTCTTCAATAGAATTGTGACTAGAACGGGAGAGAGCTCGGAAAGATTGACATGCTGGTTGAGCGGTCTCGGTCGTCTCCTCCAGACGATAGAGAGTAGCGTCCGAGTTGCGTTTTCCGGAGAGAATGGTAACACCGTTCAGGTTGACGTGAACTTTGGTTCCGGAGAAATGGATCGCTGCCCCTTTTGCTGTGATAGCCCCGACTGAAATGAGGTTGATGCCGAGCTCGGGTGCAAAAAGAGAATTGTGGAATGTGATAAGCTGAGTTGATCCATTCACCGACGCGTTAAAGGTGACGTCACCGATTCCTCTTATCTCCACGCGACTGTTGCCGATTCCTTCGATCGACTTCCCTCCTGATGGAATAGGTTTGAAGTTCGAGAATCTGGATTGTTGGTGGAACATGTGTTGAGTTGCGCCCGAGTCCAAGTAGACTTCAGAAGCTTGATGGTTCGAGAGAGAGGATTGAGCGGCGTGGGCGATCATGCTGACACTTGGTTGGCTGGGATCCAAGATGATGGCTCTGTCATCTGTTCCTTGCAAGTATGCGGCGTATGCTTCCGGATCATCCTTTAAGAAACGGCATTCCTTCTGCCAGTGGCCGTAGTAGTTGCAATTCCAGCATTTCCCGTCTCTTCTCTTGTTCCCATCGTTGGATGAAGAGAAACGAGAGTCCCGACGTCCGGAACCTCGGTTGCCGCCGCGAAATCCACCGCGATTTCCTCTTCCTCTTCCTCCTCTGCCACCTCTCTGTGGATAGGGGCTCGAATTAAATCGAGCTGCTTCTCGATTAAATGGGCCGGCATCGACTCGTGAGGCGTCATGGTGTGAGGAACTTGGAGCTGGATACTGCGATGATGAGTGATGCGAGGGCTGACCGTAAAGAGCTTTGTTGTTGTCCGAATCTTTGTTGTGAACGTTGACGTGGCGTCTTTTGTTTCTATCTTCTTCATTGCAGAGTCTCGTCGTGAGATTTGCGAGGGTCCTCTCTGCCATTGCTGTGCTCTCCCACGCAGTGAAGAAGCCGAGAAACTGATCGGGCAGAGTAGTGAGGATACGATTGCTGATGCTCAGCTCGTCTGTTGCACAGCCTGCTTCTGTAAGGTCCTTGGCCAGGAGCTTGATTCCCTCGATGTGGGCTCTGACACCGTGTTCACTGTTTAAAGTGACATTAAGAAACTGCTGTTGAAGAGCCTGTCTTCTCTCAATGGAGTTTTGCTGATACTGATTCTCGATGGAGACCCAGATATCTCTTGCTGTGTCACATGTCAAAAGAGATCTTTGTTGCTCTTCGTGACAGGTGTTGAACAAAAAGTACTTTGCCAAGTTGTCGTCCTTCATCCACTTGTCAATAAGGGCTTTGTTCGTGACCACAATGCCTTCTTTGACCTGGACGGAGAGAAAAAAATAGCATGGCATTACAGTGTGTTTCTGTATGTACCAATATTGTGTTTTTTTTTTTTTTTTTTTTTTTTTTAAATATTACCTCAGCAGGCTTAGCTCTTGATCCATTAACTATGGTTTTGAGATCATGCTCTTGGAGTCGCAGTTGGATGCTATATTTCCAAATGGCAAAGTTCTTTCCGTTGAACCTTTCTGTCTTCATGCCTCCTTCTCTTGTCGAGGGATTTGATTCCATCTTGATATGAGTCGACTTGCGTCTCTGGGCCCATAACCTGTTAGATTATGATCAAGGGATAGACATTACTTTTGATCTTGTTTATTACCATCTCAACGTTGAGGAAACATGCCGTCTCTTGACATCAAGAGGGCTGCCATCTCTTATTGCAAAGAGGGTAGATTGATATAACATATTACCTTTGATCGCAGTCCACTAGCACAGAATACAGAAACACTTGTAAGATAATAATCTAGGTGGGATGCTGAACGAACAAAGTGTTCACCATAAGAAAGAGAAGACACACACACGTAATAGAACGTCAGAAAGACGATGACAACGATTGAGAGTCGTTGTGCATAATCGAGGATAGTCCCCCTAGCGGAGGATTGTTAACTTAACAGTTTCCCCTGAAGGCCAGAAATTCACTTTGACTTGGGCCGCTGATGAAGCTGGATTCCAGCCCAAAGGTGACCACTTGCCCGTCGCTCCCGTCCACGAATACGAGCTCCCAGTTGCTCCCGTGCATGAATACGAACTCCCAGTTGCCCCCGTCCACATCCCTTTCAACGGCAAAGGCTACAAGATCTACTAAATTAATGAAATCTCAATTGGATAAATAATTTAAAGCCATGTATTTCAGGCCCTACCCCTCTTGGCTCTTGGTGTAAAAACGTGTAAATATAAAGCGGAGACTATCTAGCAAACTTGTTTCTTTGAAGCACATATTCAATGTGGTTCTTGTTGAAATTGAGCTTTTTCGTCGACTTTGGGTGTTGGGCCTTGATTAGTTGTTGAGAGTATTTTGAAGCGATAAAGGTGAATCCGGAATAATGTGAAGATGCAACATGATGCGAATTCATGCTGGACATTGTATGGGAACAGAGGGATGTGCACTTAAGAAAGTGTCCGATCACTAATCAAAATTGTTGTTCATAATAAATCGCTTGGAATCGCAATAAAAAGTGTAGCTTCCAAAACTGTTCTGTTAGAAAGCCTTCGTTTGAAATAGCAAATGTGCTGGAATGAAAAGATATTGAAAAACAGCTCTTGCGTAATTTTTTTTTCAACGAGTGATTAAATACAAAGTGGAAGGAACTTTAAAAGTCTTTCGAAATCAAATTAAGTTGGGCGCTCATAGCCTAGTGGTTATGGCGTCTGTTGATCATCAATGACCCTAGATGAGGCTTAGAGGGATTGAAGTAATGTACATGGAAACATGGGACATGGAACCTGAACTTGGGGCGCGAGTCTACGGTCGATGATCAACTTTTGCCAAATGAACAACATGCGAAAAATTAAATAAAACAACACAAACAGTAAAATGTAAAATTAGTAATTAGACGTAATTATGTTATTAATAATTAACAATAGCTTCCGGTGAGTTGCAACATGATATCCGTCCAGGCGATCACCAATGTCAAAGGTTCGAATCGTGATCCGCCAAAAACTTTTTTCAGCTTCAATTTTCGATTTGACTAGATTTTTAGGTTCGCTCAATGTTTGCGATTCAGAGAATGTGCTTTTTAGATTTTTTTGTCACTTAAAAACTAATTTAAACGAGAGTTAAAAGATACAAGATACGTGCTCGTCCTTTCACGGGTGCAGCACATACTGCCGTTGTCTGCTCTGTCAGTTACATAATTAAATTGAAACATTTTCCCGGAATTTTAAAAAGTCTTGTGGTCCCTTTAATACTTTTCGTAGCGTTATTATATATCTTGTCCGAATATTTGAGTATTTCCTTAAAATAGAAATTTTCAGGTTGAAACTAGGAAAAAGCCATTAGCGGTGGAAATGCAAACTGAAAAATATTTCGCTACGCCATGCTACTCAATTAAATGGGGTAAACATAAGTGAGGTTCGACCATGCCCAATTACTCAATGCCAATGGGCTAACACAATATATGAAGACGACGTTCTGTATTACGCAACTCAATGCATATATTGTGTTAGCCCATTGGCATTGAGTAATTGAATTGAATTGAATTCTGTATTACGCAACTCAATGCATAAAATCATGGCAGATTCACAAATGTTCATGATGTAACTCTAAATTGTCCAATTGAAAAATAATGTTCAGAATTGCAATGTTGTAAAAAAACCAATCGGAATCGCCTTCAACCGCTATATTTGATACAGAATTAATGTCGATAATTATATATTTGTATTCAACATTTCATTGAGAAACCACATTCGTATGGGACGACTAGTGAACGCATAAATATTTGACAGGGAAATACTCATTTTGAAACGAGGACTGCAAATGATAAAACAAAAGGATTCATATTACCTGGTTCCATGTACTATGAAGGAGCAGCCGTGGTGTAGTAACTTGGGGCAGCGTAGTACTTCGAGGCTTCAGTATAGTTGGTCGGCTAGGAGTAGTAAGATGGGGCAGCTTCGGTGAAGTAGGTTGGAGCTACGTAATATTTTGGGGCCTCAGTGTAGTAAGACGGTGAAGCGTACGCTGTAATGTAATACACTGGCGCTTCTGTGTAATAGTTCGGCGCGGGGTAGTATTTCGGGGCCTCCGTATAGTAAGTCGGTACTGCATACGTGGTGTAGTAAGTAGGAAACGAATACATCGTGGTGTAGTACGGCGCAGCAGTGGTTATCTGGTATGAATAACCACCATAGCTAGAAGACGGTGAACCCATTGGCACACCTATGCTTGTCCCAGTCATAAGGGCAATAGTAAGTAGAAGCGTAAGGCCATGGATGCCTATACCGATGGAAGAAAGACATAATTAATTGCTGATCTCTCACTAGAGTGTTAAAACATTACAAACAATGCATAAGTTAAGTTTAAAATCTCATTCAAAACATCTGCAGGAAGACCAATCACTGAATCATAGCTGTACATCAACATCAATTTCTATTCTAATTAAAAATTGTACTTTACCTATTGTTGCAAGGCTAACTGAAGTTGTTGATGTTAACGAGCAAGAGAATTCAGTAATTGGTAAACAACTGAAATTCTCTTGTTAAGTTGTAGATGGACACTCAACTGATTATAGTTGGCTCTGTTGCACAATTTTATACAATTTCGTGGCACCCTGATGTTTCTCACCATCCCCGGTGGATATACCTTTCCATTATGACATAATGATCAATATTCTTACCCTTTCCCTGTTTTTCGCACCATACAAAGTGTGAATTTCAATTTCAGACCAAGGAATTGGTATGCTCCTGCATATAGTCCTAATAAGGAAAAATGTTGTTGTTGTGTTGTTATGCCGGAATTTCCCCGTTTCGTTCGTCCGTACTTCTTTAAATCTCTTGGAAGTTAAGGCAGATACAACATTAGATATTAGAAGCGGTAGGAAATTTTTGACTTTGCTTAAACCTCTTTAACCTTCATCGCATTATGTTATATTACTTTACTAGGGCGACAGTTTGTTTGATGACACGTATAAGATATTGAACTTTCTTTTTAGATCCAAGCAAAAAGACGGCTTGGTTTAACTAAGGAAATAAAACTATTTACCCATTTTAAAAAATATATTTCCTCAATAGCAAAATGTAGTAAAATGCACTAGCACATCGAAAACACAGCAGACGCTCGGCCGTGGTAAACGCCACCTGGTGGCGAAAATGACAACCGATGGATCATTATTGTTACTTCAAGACGTCATTTTTTGGGAGTGATAGCCCTCCTACAGAAGAACTGCTGGAAAGCAAAAAAGGAAACAGGCGAGCGGATACAGCTTTGAAGGTAATTATTAGCATTTCGTATTAGGAGTAGGAACTCATTGTCGGCTTGGTGCAGTGGTTCGAGTGGTAGTATCCTAGACAATCATATTGTTAAGAAGCACAACAGAAAACCACGTACAAAGTATAAATTTGTATTGCCGTAACACAAACGCAACAGTAATTGGCAAAAACAAATGTCACTCTGGCCGTAGCTACAGCTCTAGTGACTCTCCAACGGCAACTGCCGCGAAAAATGAGAGACGGCGCTATTTATGGGGATACAATGGGGGGCGTGGCTTAATGGGAATAATTTCGGCGCTGAGTGCATGCCCGCGCATTCTAGCGGTCGAGATAACAATTACATGACATATTATAACACTCGACCATCCTGACAATTTCAAGGCTCCTGCCTTGACAGATCAATTTCATTGTACATATATTTCAAAAATTAAGGCCCTTAAATGTAATGATTACTCTTATAAATTAATTTATATCTTGTAGTCGCCAAGCAGGTGGGTATGTTCGTCTTCCGGCTCGGGTTACGGTTCCCTCGGGTCGTGGCGTGGGTCGGGCGGGTTGGACGTCCGAGTTTCCCCTGTTTTCATTCCCATTATCCCCCGGTTCGTTCGAATTTTGAGCGGATTTTGACGGTTCATGTTCTTCTTCGGTGTGTTCGTTCTCTGTGTCGCTTTCCGAGTCCTCAGGACGCCATTCTGTTTCATTAGGGGCACGAAACGGCCTTATCTGAGCGACGTGCGCATTGAACCGACGCCAAATTTGCCTCTTTCTTCGGGTTGGAGGATCTTCGACCAAGTAAGTAATGGGGCAGACCTTCTTGACTATTTCAAATGGTCCAATGAATTTTGGTAGAAACTTCTTCGTCATTCCTTTTTTTCGGATATTCCTTTGGACTAGGACCAGGTCGCCCTTTATATATTGTCGACCATTTCTTCTGCGTGGGTCGAGTAACCGCTTGCTTCGATTTTGGGAATCTGAGATTAATTTGCTGGCTTCCGCTCGCCAGCGAGTGACTCGTCGGAAAAACTGCTTGACTCTTTCGGGTCGTTTGACTGGCCAGGGGAAGGCGTTTTCTCTAGACAGGACCGGTGTTCTTCCATATATTAACTCGAACGGGGAGCGCTTTGTGGTTGACTGCCGGGCTGAATTGATGGCTAGCGTTGCCATAGGAATATGGAGGTCCCAGTCATCATGGGAGAGGTTTACGTAGCTTTTTATAGTGGATACTAAGGTTCGGTTGGCCCTTTCGACTTGACCGTTTGTTTGTGGTCTTTCGCAAGTTGCTAGGACATGTTGAATGCCGGATTTCTCCATTTCTAGGGCGAAAGCTTCTGAGGTGAACGCGGTACCTTGGTCCGTAATGATCCTTTTCATGAAGCCGTGCTGAGGGATTACAATTTGGTTGAGGGCGTCCACAACCCCCTTGGTTTTGACGTCAGGACACGGAATAGCAATTATCCATTTGCTCAGATAATCCATTATTACTAAGGCGTGTATGTTTCCTCGAGGAGTTGGTAGGAAAGACCCAATATGATCCATCCCTAGGGTATGGAAGGGTGTGCTAGGGGCAGGTATAGACATTAATTTGCCTTCCGATCGGCCCGATATAGGTTTGTTGAATTGACAGATTCCGCACGAAGATACATAAGCCTTCACTGACCTCCAGGACCCTTTCCACCAGTATCGTTCTGCTAGTTTGTGGTAGGTTTTTGCAATTCCCATGTGGCCTGCGGAAGGATCGTCGTGACAAGCGCTTAGCACCTCCCGTCTAAGAAATGAAGGGACCACCAGTAAAAGTTTCCTTCCAGCCTGACGGTTTTTTCGGTATAGCACGTCTTTTTTCAAAGCGTATGACTCGTTCGCAGCGGCTCCTTCTTCTCTTAGCTTCATTCTGATAAGTCTTGTTGCCTTATCGTCGTGTTGAAGGAGCGCGATCTCTTCGGGGGGGGTGAAAGCTTCCTATTGCGACACAGCACATGGCTTCCGGAAGATCCGTGTCCTCTGGATCTCCGACTGGAAAGCGAGAGAGGGCATCTGCGACGACGTTCAGGTGGCCTTTGATGTGTTTAATCTGGATTTGAAATTCTTGTAGTGCTAAGATCCAGCGGGCGTATTTCCCGTCTATGTCCTTTTTTGAATAAAGCCATTTCAATGCCGAGTTATCTGTAAAGACGGTGAAGTTTCTCCCATACACGTAGGGTTTTAACTTATCCAAGGCCCATACTAGAGCGAGGCACTCTAGGGCATTACTATGGTAATTCATTTCTGCTTTAGAGGTCCTTCTACTGATGAAGATTATCGGCCGTTCGACCTTTTCTTTTACGCGATTTAGGACTGCCCCTAGACCAAATTTACTGGCGTCGGTTTTTAAGACCAAATCGCCATCATCATCGTCGTGGGCCAGGGTCGGCGCTGCTAGGAGGGCATCTTGTAGTTTCCTCATAGCTATTTGGTGTTCTAGTTCCCATTTCCAGGGCACTTCTTTTTTCAGCAATTGATGCAGTGGTGCCGCCATAAGGGCAAATTGAAGGATGAATCGGCGGTAGTACGAGGCTAATCCGAGAAAGCTTTTCAAGGATGAGACATCCACGGGCGTAGGGAACTTGTTTATGGCTGCAATTTTCTGTGGGTCTGGTCGGAGTCCTTCGCCGTCCACCAGGTGACCCAAAAATTTCACGTGCGGGACGCAAAAGCTGCATTTCTCTACATTGAGCGTTATGTTGGAGTTCTGGAAGGCAGTGAGGACCGCTTCTAGCCGCATTTGATGTTCCTTAAAATTGGATCCGAACACCAGGATGTCGTCTATATATGCTAGACAGTGTGTCCATTTCAGATTAAGTAGCGCATGGTGGATTATTCTGACGAATGTTGCAGGAGAATTGCAGAGCCCAAAGGGAAGATATTTGAACTGGTAGAGGCCATCTGTGGTGACAAATGCCGTTTTCTCCCGATCTTCGGGATGTACCGGAACCTGCCAGAATGCGTTCTTTATGTCCATAGAACTAAATATCGCTGCCCCGGCTACCTTTTGGATAAGGTCGTCGGGTCGGGGCATTGGATATACGTCTTTCTTAGTGACTGCATTCAACGGTCTATAATCCACACAAAACCGTAGATTACCGTCCATTTTCTTGATTAGCACTACGTTGGCGCTCCATGGGCTGTTGGATGGTTCGATGATCCCCTTGGATAGCATGCTTCTTACTTGCTCGGTTATTATTTGTCGCTCGTACATGGAGATTCGCCGAGGTCGTGCGCTTACGGGACGCGCGTCTCCTGTGTCGATGCGATGAGCGTGCCCGGCGTCTACTCCGATCTTTCCTTCATTGGAGAAGCAACCGGCGTACTTATCGAGCATTTTATGAAGAGCGATTTTCTGTTCCGTCGTAATTTTTGCTTGATTTGTCATTTTCTCCTTTATTTCATCTGGCAGATACGTATTTTCTTCTCCTAATGTCCCGCACACCTCGTCCTTGTTCTCCGTTTCTTCGTCGATGCCCCATGGGTTGATCCGGGTTAATTTTTGACCCTTTTTGAGCATCAAGGGCTCGTTGGACAAGTTTGTTACTGGTACGCGAACATGTTTGCCCTCCACACTTACTAGACAGTGCGGGACTATCCATTCTCTGTTAGGAAAGGCTGAGTGAGCCCTTTCTACCATCATTGTCTCGCTATTAGTTTCTTCGATGCTTACGTGTACAAATTTCATCGTTTTGGCCGGGATGACGCACGGCTCCATCACGTATCGTTTGGCTCGTGTAGGAGGAATCGCAGGCGAAAGAGTGATTGCTGCCAGCATTCCATTGCCATCGTCCGTTTTTTCTTTCTTGAGTTTTTCGTCCGTGTTGTTGGTAGTTGTCTCAGGAAAGATAATGGCTTCCATTTGACATCGATCCCCGGGGCTCGGCCTCACGCCGACGTTACTTTTTCCCATCCAATCGACTCCTAAGATCAAGGGAAACAACGCTTGCTCTACTACCCTTACTTTTTGCAAATCCACCACTCGGTCTTTGAATCTGACCGTTAGCGGAATTTCTCCCACTATTGGGACGCGTTCTTTATTGAAGCTCAATAGAGTTCCGCCTACTAGAAATTCTTCTTTTAATAAATGTCGGATCATCCTTTTCTCTATTACGCTAAACATGGCCCCAGTGTCAACCATAGCTTCCACGGGCCCCACCCTGGCGATGTGGACTCCGATCAACGCAAGGTTGGTGGGTTTGAGGGCTTTTTGTTCATTTATTGCCGCTCCTGCCTCGACGGGGCGGCTTGCCCGTTTTCCGAATTTGCAGCTAGCTTAGGGAAACGAGCGTTTGGTAGCGGACAATCTCGTGCAAAATGGCCAAATGCATTACAATTGTAGCATTGAATCTCGTTTTTTGATCCCAGTGATCGACGTTCGAACGTCACTTGTTTTGGTGCTGGTTTCACTGGCCCTGGTGAAGTGGTTTGATTGGTGGTTCGGGTTAGAAAGGCTACCTGATTGGCCAGGGCTTCTATCACCTGCGTTAGCGAGCGATTATCGTTGGTGTTTGGAGGAGGAAGAGAAGTAGTTCCAGTTATGGTTCCTGCTGCATCCGTCGGGGATACGGTGATCGCCTCTAGCCGGCGTAATTCGACAAGAAAGTCGTTGACTGTTGCAGGCGGATTTCCCATCAGGACCGAGCGTATTTCTGGACGATATAATCCGCGAATGAGATAAGGGGTCATTTCCGCATCGTTAATAGGAATGGCCCTTCGTCGGCATAGTTTGACTTTGTCAAGAACATATGCGGAACCGGTTTCGTTCGGCAGCTGTTTTCTCTCTTCTACCAGTTTCTGCCACTGGCTTTCGGTTAATTGGATTTCGAAGGTTCCGCGCAAGCTCCCTATCCAATCGTCCCACTGAGGTAGATTTATACCAATCTCCTCGTGCCAGGTGAGAGCCTTGCCGAATAAAGAGCTTATGGCTGCTCTCCTTTTATCTGCGTCTTGCCAACCTTCTGCTAATGCTTTACGATTAATCAGCTGTAACCATCCTTGCAGCGATTCATTATCCGATCCTGCGTATCTAATGTCGGAGTCTAGCGTGGTCCGGATGATCGCGGCCGGGGCTGGGGCGGCAACAACGGGCACGGCGGCGGCTGGCGCAGCAAGAAGCCTATTTGCTAGGGCCGTCAGTACGTCTTGTTGTTGTTGCATCTGTTGTTGTTGCATTTGGAATTGATGTTGCTGCAGTTGTTGATTAGCCATTAAATGGGCCAATGCCGCTGTTAACGCGTCTTGATCCATTGCGGTATTTTGATTATTATGGCTTATTACTGGTCGATTTTCGCACCGATTTGGATTACACTTACAACGTTCGTTGCACTGTCTCTGGTTTTGTGTGCATACGCACCCTTTACAGGAGGTTACTTTACAGCCACAGCTTGACATCAGTTTTTCCTTGCCCCTGTTTTGTCGGATACCCTGAGACACCAATGTGTCGATTAGGGAGTGGCTCTGATCTGTAAGACACTAAATGTGTCAATTAAGAACCGACGCTGAGCTGTAAGACACTAAATATGTCAATTAAGAACCGACGCTGAGCTGTAAGACACTAAATGTGTCAATTAAGAACCGACGCTGAGCTGTAAGACACTAAATGTGTCAATTAAGAACCGACGCTGAGCTGTAAGACACTAATTGTGTCAATTAAGGACCGACGCTGAGCTGTAAGACACTAATTGTGTCATTTATAGACTTAAATGAAGCTATTAAGACACTAAATGCGTCAATTAAATGCAGAAACTGGTTTATTAAGGCACAAGATAAGGTACACTTTAACTGAGTTAAGACACGAGACGTGTCATTTGAGGCGATGAGAACTTTTTAACTTGAGATCAACTGGTAAAACACAGACAATAAATTAATCAACAAAATGGATTTCCATCCAACTCATATCTCCATCCCATATCTTTTCTTCTTCTTCTTGCTTCTTCTTTGCCGTCTCTGCAATCTTTAGTCTTTCGCACCTTTCCTTGGCTCTTCTCTCTTCCCTCTCGGCAATGGTCTCCTCCTTTTCTTTCCTTATTGGCAGCATAAATTTCACCTTCCCATGCAGGTTTTCTTTCTTCCTTTCAGCTCTTTCCTTTCTTCCTCTCTCTCTTCTCTCCTTTGGGTCTTTCTCTTCTCTTCTGCTTTCTCTTCTCTTTCTTTCTTTCTCTTCTCTTTCTTTTGCTTCTCTGGCCCTTCTTTCCTCTATTGCCCTTTGTCGTGCGACCTGCTCAAGCTCCCTTTCTCTTCTTCTTTGGACAAACTTACGGGCTCTGTCCTCCTCACTAGGGAAATAATTAGCCGAACGGCAGTTACTGCAGGATACCTGTTGACTGCTCAGATTCCTGTTTTCCTTGGCAGGCTGAGGTGGATCAGGTGCGGTGGGTGGATCGGCCGGTAAAGTTGGCAGGTTGATGGACGGGCCGACAGTAGCGAGGGGTCTCAATGGAAGATTGATGGACGGGCCGACGGTAGCGAGGGGTCTCAGTGGAAGGTCGGCGGACGTAAACACAACCGACCTTTCGGGGACGTCAGGGATGGTCGCAGTTAACGCCGCGGCTGCTGCAGCCTCTCGTTTCCTCCGTTCCTTTTCGTAATTATACCGGTTGCGGCGCCTCTTCTGTCCCTCTGTCAACTTCTTCTTCTTCTTCTGCTTTCTTCCCGCTCCGGGATTAGGGGCCAAGCTTTCAGAGATCAAAAGATAGGGTTAGTTAATGACACTAAACGTGTCAAAAATGACACAACACGTGTCAAAAATGACACCAAGGTGTCAACTAATCGTACCCTAAATCAATTGAAATCAAATAATGACAACAGCGAGTTCATTAACTAACATAAAAGACAAAGAAAATAGTAAATGACTCTAAACGAGTCAATTAACTGACACAAAAGACAAAGAAAATAGTAAATGACTCTAAACGAGTCAATTAACTGACACAAATAATAAAGAAAAATGGTTAATGATTCTAAACGAATCAATTAACCGACACAAATAACAAAGAAAAATAGTTGATGACTCTAAACAAGTCAATTAACTAACAAAAATAATAAAGAAAATGGTAAATGATTCTAAACGAATCAATTAACCGACAAAAATAACAAAGAAATTGGCTAATGACTCCAACGAATCAATGAACCGACACAGATAATTCGTATGACACGAACGTGTCAATACGAAAACACACGAAAATAGATTAATGACTCCAACCGAATCAATTAATCAACACAAATAATTAAGAAAATGGTTAATGACTCTAAACGAATCAATTAACCAACACAAATAATTCGTATGACACGAACGTGTCAATACGAAAACACACAAAAATAGATTAATGACTCCAACCGAGTCAATTAATCAACACAAATAATTCGTATGACACGAACGTGTCAATACGAAAAGACACAAAAATAGATTAATGACTCCAACCGAGTCAATTAATCAACACAAATAATTCGTATGACACGAACGTGTCAATACGAAAACACACAAAATAGATTAATGACTCCAACCGAGTCAATTAATCAACACAGATAATGGTTGATGACGCTAACGCATCAATCTTCCAAACAACTTAGCCTAACACTGACACATATGCACTAAACACAAAAATAGTTAATGATTCTAACGAATCAATTAACAGACACAGATAAAGGTTGATGACGCTAACGCATCAATCTTCCAAACAACTTAGCCTAACACTGACACATATGCACTAATACGTGTTACCAAATTACCTCTTTTCCATGCTGGAGTAAACGTAGATTACACTCGACGGCACGTGGTGGACAGCTCTCCTATGTCAAATCCCACTTCTGACACCAAATGTTAAGAAGCACAACAGAAAACCACGTACAAAGTATAAATTTGTATTGCCGTAACACAAACGCAACAGTAATTGGCAAAAACAAATGTCACTCTGGCCGTAGCTACAGCTCTAGTGACTCTCCAACGGCAACTGCCGCGAAAAATGAGAGACGGCGCTATTTATGGGGATACAATGGGGGGCGTGGCTTAATGGGAATAATTTCGGCGCTGAGTGCATGCCCGCGCATTCTAGCGGTCGAGATAACAATTACATGACATATTATAACAATATGATGGTCTAACAGGATTTACGGATTGCCATGTAATGCAATGTTTTTTATTTTCATCTCTTGCTTCAGCGGGATAAGCGACGTGATTGTACGAGAATGGTCAGCCGACGACATGCTCAAGCCAAACGTTTAAGAAAATTGTTCATAAACCACACGCCATTTTCATTACGTCGCAAGATTCCAAAAGAAGTCCAAAATTATGCTGGCCAATATGCGTTATTCATCATTTAAACATGCTCAATAGCTCAGGTTTCAGAGCGTTTCAATATTTTTCTAAGCATAGATGGTTCAAATCGACAGTTCCGTTACATTAGTGTGACTACAAAAACCCATAATCTAAAATAAAAAGTCGGTGAATATGACGGAACAAGTGGATAGCGAACACATGCATTAGAGATAGGAACCATCAGTTATCGTGAAAAAACAAAATATGTTATTGACCAATTTACAAATTATGCATATATTCTGAATCAGCACAAAAAATCAAATAAAGTTCATTAAATGATTTTTTGGGAAATTAATAAAAAAAGTAAAAACGCATCATTGTGCGGGACTCCCGCAACTTCTTACAAACGCAGTTTTCGTGCAAAAATATGTGTGCCTCCTTCTATTGGAGCCGTGGTGTTCATCTCGTGGTACAGGTGTGGGTCCGCCGTTCGCATCTCACGAGACCATCACGGTTCCCATGAGTGGAGTTTCCCTCTGGTGCGTCCTATGCTACGCTTTAGTGACGTTCCACTACCTCTGACTACGCTATTACGGAACCCTGCAACCGGCATTCGGCCTGCCGTAATGGCTAGCATTCACGTAGTGGGACATTGCACGTCACATGCATATCGGAAATACAAACTCATGTAGATAAGTAGTGTAAGTGAAGTGATGTGTGTGTGTGTGTGTGTTTTTTTTTTTTTTATCAGATAACGGAAATCCTCAGATTAATTATTTATTACCTCCATTGGCTGCTGCCATCGAGGATGCGTTCGTCAGATTGGCTGGTGATGGTGATATCAGCCTATTTGTTATCCTTGTTGTAGCTGGGAGTAGAGTAAGCTGGTGCAGGTTAGCTAGTAGTAGGGTACTTTGGTGCAGGGTAGCTTGGGGTAGTATAGCTAGGAGCTTTGTATTCCGGCTTGTAGCTGGAAGGCGCAGCGGCAGCAACAGCCAAGAAAGTGGCGATGACAAACTACGAAAAGAAATCGAAACTTTTCAATAAACGATGAAAATGTAAACCAATAAAATCAAAAGAAATTCCATTTGTTAGTTTCGTGTTGCGTACTTTTGATGAATTGAACAACTGATGTCTTGAATCACCTTCAAACGAGATTATGCAGCCGGCAAAAAAGGGTGTGTCGCTTCTATTTCATTTATTGACCTACTTTTGAAAGCGATGATCACCGTCTTTTGGTGGTTAATTATGCATTTCAGGTCATGGGTCTTGCAATGCAGGGATTGCATGCGGCAAATAGGAATCATAAGAATCAACGTCTACATGCTCTTGCTTATTATTCAGCTGTTGTTAATTGAACAATTAACATCCATTCTAGTCGATTCTAGTGGTTTCCGCAAAGACGTTTACATTGGAATAGAAATGGAATGGAAGGGGTAGGAGGAAATCAACATACCCAGTTCTAACAAATTCAATGCTTTTATGCAGTGCATAGACAATTTTTAGTAGCTTGGGCTGAATGTGGGCTTTTGAAATGTGAAAATGTTGACAGTGTGGCAGAAGGGTCTATCGCAAAGTAAGACAAAAGTGTTGTAAAAAGCTAGTGTGAAAAGTGAGAGCGCAGAATTTTTTGCACAACACCCGAACCTGTACTGCTTGAACGAAAGCTAGCAGCTAAAACAACTAGGTCAACTGAATGCCCGACTGCATGTTACTTACCATTCACCTGACTATATAAGCCCAGGAATGAGGAACCAAAATCATCAGTTGTTTACCAAACTAACCTAAGTACAACATGAAGCTGGTAAGGCATTTTGTCACTAATTCTTCCTAACCTGGAGACAAAACTTTGGACTTTAAACTAATGACGATATTTTCCGATAGTTCTTCGTCGCCGCATTCTTGGCTGTTGCTGCCGCCGTACCATCCAGCTACAAGCCGGAATACAAGGCTCCCAGCTCCCCTGCCCCAAACTACCCGGCACCAAAGTACCCTACTCCTAGCTACCCCGCACCAGCCTACCCCGCACCAGCCTACCCCGCACCGGCCTACCCCGCACCGGCCTACCCCGCACCAGCCTACCCCGCACCAGCCTACAACAAGGATAACAAATACGCTGACATTACCATCACCAGCCAATCTGATGAGCGCAACCTCGATGGCAGCAACCAATGGAGGTAATTGAATTTCATTCTTTATACTACTTAAGATGAGTATAAAAGGTTATCATAACCGAAAAAATTAAATCTTTTAATTCGCAGCTATGCCCAGTCTGACTACACTACCCGTGAAGAGTCCCAGGTCCAGAAAAAGATGCAAGGAGTTGTTGTGTCTTTGTTAACGTCTTTATTAAGATAGCACAACTGAATTAGACGATGAAGATTACACACACGAGGTACGATAGGGGCACGAAGGGAGAACCTTAACGCGGGGGGGTCGCGAGCCCGAATGCCCCTCTAAGCCTCTCTCTCCACTCTCGCCCGTCGCGCTCGTCGCGACCTCTATACTCGGGTATGACGACTCGTGAATACATCACAACCCTTCCCGAGCCGACGTACGCTGCCGATGACGATCAGCAGCCGGATGGAGGCTCCAGACATAATAAAATAAGGGCATGGCCTAGAGGCCGTGTACACATATAGCGGAAGGGTGAAACGGTACAAATGATTACGTTAAAGGACATGATGGGCGATTGATACTCACATTAAAGGCAGAAATTGGAGGGATAACAAGGCGGAAGTTAATTAGAGAAGTGAACACGGGGCTTGCGCGTTCGGGCGCTCCTGCGCAGGGCTGATGGGGCATCCGCTGCCGGCTGCTGTCCGGCACCTGGAGGTTCCGTTGTCACCGCCGCTGGTAGATCGCTCGACTCAGGTGCTGCACCGTCTTCTTCTTCGACCGCTGAGGGGACCATGGGGCGGAGAAAACGTCTGTTGCGCCAGAGCACGCTACCGCTAGCAAACTTCACCCGGTATGATCGATACCGGCTGACCGCGACGATCACCCCGACCTGGCTCCATAATTTTGTCTTGGTGTCTTGAACGCGCACCGGGGCTCTGACAGGGAGAGGACAAAGCGGACGAGCTCGTAAATCGAAGCGGAATTTTGTGGCTGCGTTCACTTCAGCCTGTCGTTCTCGCGCTGCCATAGCCTCTTTCCATTGGCTGGCATAGGACGAGCGGTGGGCTGGCACAATAGAACGGAGCTGATGTCCGAAGACGATTTGAGCCGGCGATAGCCCCGTCGCGTGCGGAGTGTTCCGGAATTCCAGCAATCCCGCGAGAAACTCTTCCGATGACAGATCTCCCGACGGGGCCAGCTTCAGCACCAACTCCTTCACCGCTTTCACTGCAGCTTCGGCGTGACCGTTGCTTTGGGGTTAGTGCGGGGTGGAACTACCCCACGCTACCCCCCAGCGTTGAAGGGCCGCCTGGAAAATTCCGGCGTCGAATTGCGGGCCATTATCAGAGCGAAAGCGCATTGGGACGCCGAGTTCCACGAAGTTGTTGACAACGGCCTGCATCACCTCCCGAGCTGTTGGGTCGCGCTTCCACTGGTGCACCACTGGCCATCCCGAAAGTCGATCCGCATACACCAGGACGTGGAGGGATCCATGTTGAAATAGGTCGGCCGATACGTCCTCGAAGACGTACGTTGGTAGTGGGTCGGCCATCAGCGGCTCCTGGCCCTGGCTTGCCAACCGTTCCTGGCAGGTGGCGCACCGCTCCACCAACATAGTGATATCGTTAGTGATTCCGGGCCAGTACACCGTCTGCTGCGCGCGTCGTTTTGTTCTTACGATTCCCTGATGAGCCGCGTGCAATTTGGTGAGGACGTTACGACGCAATGCCAGAGGGACAACGATGCGCGAGCCGTACAAGACGAGTCCGTCGTCTGTGGATAGTTGATCCCGGATTGACCAAAATTGGCGGACATGATTCGGAGTGAGTGTGCGGTTCGTGGGAAATCCAGATTCGACGGCTGCTATCAGGTCGAGATAATGGGGATCTGCCGCTGCTCCTGACTGTAAATCGGTGAGGAGGTTATCCGGCAGATGATGTGACGGCCCTAGGTCGTCTTCAGATTCGGTGATGGCGTTGACGCTCCGGATGATCACGTGACGCACGGAAAATGCGAGCTCCTCCCCAACGCACTCATCATCCGCCACCGGGTCGTTTACGGGCGCCCGCGAGAGCGCGTCCGGGATCGCGTGGTCTTTACCCCTGCGCCAAACGGTTGTGAACGAATACGGAGATAGGCGCTCCTTCAGCCGTTGGATTTTGGGATTGTCAATTGCGTCGAGGGTGTACTTGTCCAGGATCGCTACCAGCGCTTGATGGTCGACCATCAGCGTGAAATTGGGTAGTCCCGACAGGTAAAGGCGGCATTTACGGATCGCCCACTCTACGGCCGCCAGCTCCAACTCCACTATGGCGTATCTGGATTCGGTGTCTGTACACCAGCGCGAATTGGCGTCCACCAGCCTCCAGGAGTCGCCATGGCGCTGCAGTAACGCGTATCCCATACCGTTCTTTCTCGATGCGTCGACTTGTATGGTAGTTTCCCGCGCCGGGTCGAAATGGACCAACACTGGGGGGGAAACTAGAGCCGCCTTCACAGCTTCGAATGCCCGGTCGTGGTCTGCGTTCCATGTATACGAGTTGCGGGTGCTGAGTAAAGGGCGAAGAGGGGCTTTAGCTGCGGCTACCTCCGTTGAAAATCCCGCCAGTTGCTCGACGAGGCCCATAAATGACCGGAGCTCCGAAATATTAGTGGGGCGAGGAAACTGCGACAGTGCTCTCAATTTGCCCTCTTCAATAGTGACGCCGCCATGCTGGATGTCGTAACCGACCCAGGAAATACGGGGTTTGGCGAAACGGAATTTTTCCTTGCTAAAAGTGATACCAGCGACACGGGCGGCTTGCAAGATCGCGCAGACCCCGGCGACATGTGCGGGGAACGAACGGTCGAAACGTAGCAGATCATCCACCACTCTGACGGTATTAGTCATGGCCGCAAAGGCCGCATCCGCCCGCCGATTATATTCATCGCCGGAACTACAGAGGCCCATGGAGGCCCGCAAGAACTTGTAGCGCCCCCATGGCGTCATAAATGTTGTGAGATGCTGGCTGGAAGGGTGGAGGGGGATCTGGTAGTAACCATTTACGGTGTCAAAACTGGTGAAGAAGCGGCTTTCGCTGTCAATTTCAGCCACCGCATCGCGTGGCGTGCGAGTCGGGTGCGTAGGCCGTTGGACGAACTTGTTCAAACGCGTGTGGTCGATGCAGATCCGAAGTTTTCCGCCTGGACCGCGGATCACTACCAGCGGTGCGGCCCACTCCGACGGTTCACTGACGGGTACGATCACCTTCTTCTTTACAAGATCATCCAGCTTGCACTTCACTTCTGCACGGTCGCCAAACGCGATCGGCCGCGCGCCGTTTACGTAAAAGGGTACGGCGTCGTCACGCAGCTGGATAACCATGTCCGGCCCGACCATCTGGCGCAAACCATCTTCCTGGTCGAACACTGATTCAAATTCCGCTGCGATGGCTGCTTCAACCACCGAAATTTGCTCCGCACTGGGCTCCAGCGGGATGTAAACGCCGCGTAGAAAGGGGCCGCTTGGCGGGGCCACTGGGTCGTCCGAAAGTAATGGAATGTCCGCCGCCATTAAAAGGTTAATCGATGCCAATGGTTTAGGATAATCCCGGTGTAGGATATTCAAACTCACGCAATCCACTCGGCATACCAGCATACCACTAATTTCGGGGCAGAAAACCACTGTAATGCGAGCACTTTTCCCACCGTACCGGACCGTAATGTCACGTTGTCCTATTGACAGCAGCGGTGAAGAGCGATCCGCCATGACCAAGTCGAATGAAGAAGTTGCCAGGTGACTTTCAGATAGCCCAATGGCCTCCATTATATCTTTGCCGCACACGCTCACTTCCGCCCCGGGGTCCGGGACAACGTTCGTCAACAGTGCTGCTACCCCGCCGTCGTCTTGTAGAACTTCCAGGGAGATGGTGGGGGACCCCCGACGCTTTTGGTTGGCTTGAACGTTTCCGATGGTGATGTGCGCCATCTTAGATTTGGCGCCACCACTGGCGCCGCCGCTTGTACCGCCTCTCTCTTTATTCCGATTTGAACATTTGGGGGCGAAGTGGTTTGGTTTCCCGCATATGTGGCAAGATTTACCGATCGCGGGGCAATTTTCATCCTGAGCGTGAGATGCTCGGCCGCAAGCTCCGCACTCGCTTTTGGACGCGCGACGGTCGGACTGACCGTGCTGTGTCACAACGGCCGCCACTCCGGATTGTCCGCTGAGAACGCGTTCATTCGCTCGGGCTGATTCCTCGCTGCGGAAAATGTTGACTGTGTCTTGCTGAGACGGGAACGGACTAATGGCCAAGAGTTTCTTTTTCGTATCCGTGTCCCGTGTTCCGGCTATGATGCGCGTCACCAGTCTCGTTTCAGAGCAGTTTCCGCATAAGTCTGCTGCGTCCGCCAGCCGGCGCAGCGCAATAAAGAAGTCGTCGAATGACTCCGACGGTCCCTGCTTCCGCTCTTCAAACGCCACGCGGTCAAGTGCGACATTCCGCTTAGCTCGAATATAATCCGCAATGCGGTCGAGCACTTGGTCGGGAGTGGTTATCGTCGCCGGAGTGATGTTCAGTCCAACCTCTACCACTTGTTGCATTGTGGGATCCAGTGACATTCGGAATGCTGCCATCTGTTCCGTGATAGGGTAACTAGCCAGCTGACTTAGTTCCACAAAGTCATTCCACCGATTCCTCCATGATTTCAAAAGCGGGATAGATATATCGCTGTGAAGTTTGTCGACTCCGGATGGATCCAGTCGCCGTCGTTGGGGGGGTAATGGGGGCAACAAAGGTCCACCTCCGCCGCCACCAGCGCCACCGCCACCACCAGCACCGCCACCTGCGCCAGCGCCACCGCCACCACCAGCACCGCCGCCTCCGCCCGCGCCACCGCCAGCGCCACCGCCTCCGCCAGCGCCACCGCCTACAGCACCGCCGCCGGCGCCACCAGCTTGAACGATGGCCAAAAGTTGGGCCAATTGGGTAGCGATGGCCGTCTGACCGACTTCAATGGCGTCGATCCGTGCGTCGGTAGCCGCGATAGCTGCTGTTGCTGCGTTGGCTGCTGCCAACGCGTCCGCTGCCGACGTCATGTTGTTGCGGGATAAACTGGGTGAACGTGGGCGACGAGGGTGTCTGAGAAAATAGGGATCGTTCATGTACACCGCCCCACGATGTGGTTCGAAAACGTTGGCCAATCACGCCGCTATTAATGAAGGGGAACGGCTACACTGCAATGTAAGATGCACAATAGGATGGGGAAATCTCCACACAGATGCACGACGATAAAAGCGAGGCAGAAATGGCTACGCTACGACATCAGATGCGAAAGGGAGATGGCCTCCAAAATGGCGGCGATCACAGACCACGCGATGATAAGAGACGCACGGTATTAGGAATCGCAGCACTAGTTAGAGGGGAAAAGGTTAAACCAACTGCGCCATGTTGTGTCTTTGTTAGCGTCTTTATTAAGATAGCACAACTGAATTAGACGATGAAGATAACACACACGAGGTACGATAGGGGCACGAAGGGAGAACCTTAACGCGAGGGGGTCGCGAGCCCGAATGCCCCTCTAAGCCTCTCTCTCCACTCTCGCCCGTCGCGCTCGTCGCGACCTCTATACTCGGGTATGACGACTCGTGAATACATCACAGGAGTCACCTACGATTCTTACGGAAAAGAATCGTACGGTGAAGTCTTAGGCAACACCAACAAAGGATCCTCTTACTGGGTTTCCCCTGAAGGCCAGAAATTCACTTTGACTTGGGCCGCTGATGAAGCTGGATTCCAGCCCAAAGGTGACCACTTGCCCGTCGCTCCCGTCCACGAATACGAGCTCCCAGTTGCTCCCGTGCATGAATACGAACTCCCAGTTGCCCCCGTCCACATCCCTTTCAACGGCAAAGGCTACAAGATCTACTAAATTAATGAAATCTCAATTAGATAAATAATTTAAAGCCATGTATTTCAGGCCCTACCCCTCTTGGCTCTTGGTGTAAAAACGTGTAAATATAAAGCGGAGACTATCTAGCAAACTTGTTTCTTTGAAGCACATATTCAATGTGGTTCTTGTTGAAATTGAGCTTTTTCGTCGACTTTGGGTGTTGGGCCTTGATTAGTTGTTGAGAGTATTTTGAAGCGATAAAGGTGAATCCGGAATAATGTGAAGATGCAACATGATGCGAATTCATGCTGGACATTGTATGGGAACAGAGGGATGTGCACTTAAGAAAGTGTCCGATCACTAATCAAAATTGTTGTTCATAATAAATCGCTTGGAATCGCAATAAAAAGTGTAGCTTCCAAAACTGTTCTGTTAGAAAGCCTTCGTTTGAAATAGCAAATGTGCTGGAATGAAAAGATATTGAAAAACAGCTCTTGCGTAATTTTTTTTTCAACGAGTGATTAAATACAAAGTGGAAGGAACTTTAAAAGTCTTTCGAAATCAAATTAAGTTGGGCGCTCATAGCCTAGTGGTTATGGCGTCTGTTGATCATCAATGACCCTAGATGAGGCTTAGAGGGATTGAAGTAATGTACATGGAAACATGGGACATGGAACCTGAACTTGGGGCGCGAGTCTACGGTCGATGATCAACTTTTGCCAAATGAACAACATGCGAAAAATTAAATAAAACAACACAAACAGTAAAATGTAAAATTAGTAATTAGACGTAATTATGTTATTAATAATTAACAATAGCTTCCGGTGAGTTGCAACATGATATCCGTCCAGGCGATCACCAATGTCAAAGGTTCGAATCGTGATCCGCCAAAAACTTTTTTCAGCTTCAATTTTCGATTTGACTAGATTTTTAGGTTCGCTCAATGTTTGCGATTCAGAGAATGTGCTTTTTAGATTTTTTTGTCACTTAAAAACTAATTTAAACGAGAGTTAAAAGATACAAGATACGTGCTCGTCCTTTCACGGGTGCAGCACATACTGCCGTTGTCTGCTCTGTCAGTTACATAATTAAATCAAAACATTTTCCCGGAATTTTAAAAAGTCTTGTGGTCCCTTTAATACTTTTCGTAGCGTTATTATATATCTTGTCCGAATATTTGAGTATTTCCTTAAAATAGAAATTTTCAGGTTGAAACTAGGAAAAAGCCATTAGCGGTGGAAATGCAAACTGAAAAATATTTCGCTACGCCATGCTACTCAATTAAATGGGGTAAACATAAGTGAGGTTCGACCATGCCCAATTACTCAATGCCAATGGGCTAACACAATATATGAAGACGACGTTCTGTATTACGCAACTCAATGCATATATTGTGTTAGCCCATTGGCATTGAGTAATTGAATTGAATTGAATTCTGTATTACGCAACTCAATGCATAAAATCATGGCAGATTCACAAATGTTCATGATGTAACTCTAAATTGTCCAATTGAAAAATAATGTTCAGAATTGCAATGTTGTAAAAAAAACCAATCGGAATCGCCTTCAACCGCTATATTTGATACAGAATTAATGTCGATAATTATATATTTGTATTCAACATTTCATTGAGAAACCACATTCTTATGGGACGACTAGTGAACGCATAAATATTTGACAGGGAAATACTCATTTTGAAACGAGGACTGCAAATGATAAAACAAAAGGATTCATATTACCTGGTTCCATGTACTATGAAGGAGCAGCCATGGTGTAGTAACTTGGGGCAGCGTAGTACTTCGAGGCTTCAGTATAGTTGGTCGGCTAGGAGTAGTAAGATGGGGCAGCTTCGGTGAAGTAGGTTGGAGCTACGTAATATTTTGGGGCCTCAGTGTAGTAAGACGGTGAAGCGTACGCTGTAATGTAATACACTGGCGCTTCTCTGTAATAGTTCGGCGCGGGGTAGTATTTCGGGGCCTCCGTATAGTAAGTCGGTACTGCATACGTGGTGTAGTAAGTAGGAAACGAATACATCGTGGTGTAGTACGGCGCAGCAGTGGTTATCTGGTATGAATAACCACCATAGCTAGAAGACGGTGAACCCATTGGCACACCTATGCTTGTCCCAGTCATAAGGGCAATAGTAAGTAGAAGCGTAAGGCCATGGATGCCTATACCGATGGAAGAAAGACATAATTAATTGCTGATCTCTCACTAGAGTGTTAAAACATTACAAACAATGCATAAGTTAAGTTTAAAATCTCATTCAAAACATCTGCAGGAAGACCAATCACTGAATCATAGCTGTACATCAACATCAATTTCTATTCTAATTAAAAATTGTACTTTACCTATTGTTGCAAGGCTAACTGAAGTTGTTGATGTTAACGAGCAAGAGAATTCAGTAATTGGTAAACAACTGAAATTCTCTTGTTAAGTTGTAGATGGACACTCAACTGATTATAGTTGGCTCTGTTGCACAATTTTATACAATTTCGTGGCACCCTGATGTTTCTCACCATCCCTGATGGATATACCTTTCCATTATGACATAATGATCAATATTCTTACCCTTTCCCTGTTTTTCGCACCATACAAAGTGTGAATTTCAATTTCAGACCAAGGAATTGGTATGCTCCTGCATATAGTCCTAATAAGGAAAAATGTTGTTGTTGTGTTGTTATGCCGGAATTTCCCCGTTTCGTTCGTCCGTACTTCTTTAAATCTCTTGGAAGTTAAGGCAGATACAACATTAGATATTAGAAGCGGTAGGAAATTTTTGACTTTGCTTAAACCTCTTTAACCTTCATCGCATTATGTTATATTACTTTACTAGGGCGACAGTTTGTTTGATGACACGTATAAGATATTGAACTTTCTTTTTTAGATCCAAGCAAAAAGACGGCTTGGTTTAACTAAGGAAATAAAACTATTTACCCATTTAAAAAATATATTTCCTCAATAGCAAAATGTAGTAAAATGCACTAGCACATCGAAAACACAGCAGACGCTCGGCCGTGGTAAACGCCACCTGGTGGCGAAAATGACAACCGATGGATCATTATTGTTACTTCAAGACGTCATTTTTTGGGAGTGATAGTCCTCCTACAGAAGAACTGCTGGAAAGCAAAAAGGAAACAGGCGAGCGGATACAGCTTTGAAGGTAATTTTTAGCATTTCGTATTAGGAGTAGGAACTCATTGTCGGCTTGGTGCAGTGGTTCGAGTGGTAGTATCCTAGACAATCATATGATGGTCTAACAGGATTTACGGATTGCCATGTAATGCAATGTTTTTTATTTTCATCTCTTGCTTCAGCGGGATAAGCGACGTGATTGTACGAGAATGGTCAGCCGACGACATGCTCAAGCCAAACGTTTAAGAAAATTGTTCATAAACCACACGCCATTTTCATTACGTCGCAAGATTCCAAAAGAAGTCCAAAATTATGCTGGCCAATATGCGTTATTCATCATTTAAACATGCTCAATAGCTCAGGTGTCAGAGCGTTTCAATATTTTTCTAAGCATAGATGGTTCAAATCGACAGTTCCGTTACATTAGTGTGACTACAAAAACCCATAATCTAAAATAAAAAGTCGGTGAATATGACGGAACAAGTGGATAGCGAACACATGCATTAGAGATAGGAACCATCAGTTATCGTGAAAAAAACAAAATATGTTATCGACCAATTTACAAATTATGCATATATTCTGAATCAGCACAAAAATCAAATCAAAGTAATTCATTAAATGATTTTTGGGGAAATTAATAAAAAAAAGTAAAAACGCATCATTGTGCGGGACTCCCGCAACTTCTTACAAACGCAGTTTTCGTGCAAAAAAATGGGGCCCCCCCTTCTATTTGGAGCCGTGGTGTTCATCTCGTGGTACAGGTGTGGGTCCGCCGTTCGCATCTCACGAGACCATCACGGTTCCCATGAGTGGAGTTTCCCTCTGGTGCGTCCTATGCTACGCTTTAGTGACGTTCCACTACCTCTGACTACGCTATTACGGAACCCTGCAACCGGCATTCGGCCTGTCGTAATGGCTAGCATTCACGTAGTGGGACATTGCACGTCACATGCATATCGGAAATACAAACTCATGTAGATAAGTAGTGTAAGTGAAGTGATGTGTGTGTGTGTGTGTTTTTTTCTTTTTTTTATCAGATAACGGAAATCCTCAGATTAATTATTTATTACCTCCATTGGCTGCTGCCATCGAGGATGCGTTCGTCAGATTGGCTGGTGATGGTGATATCAGCCTATTTGTTATCCTTGTTGTAGCTGGGAGTAGAGTAAGCTGGTGCAGGTTAGCTAGTAGTAGGGTACTTTGGTGCAGGGTAGCTTGGGGTAGTATAGCTAGGAGCTTTGTATTCCGGCTTGTAGCTGGAAGGCGCAGCGGCAGCAACAGCCAAGAAAGTGGCGATGACAAACTACGAAAAGAAATCGAAACTTTTCAATAAACGATGAAAATGTAAACCAATAAAATCAAAAGAAATTCCATTTGTTAGTTTCGTGTTGCGTACTTTTGATGAATTGAACAACTGATGTCTTGAATCACCTTCAAACGAGATTATGCAGCCGGCAAAAAGGGTGTGTCGCTTCTATTTCATTTATTGACCTACTTTTGAAAGCGATGATCACCGTCTTTTGGTGGTTAATTATGCATTTCAGGTCATGGGTCTTGCAATGCAGGGATTGCATGCGGCAAATAGGAATCATAAGAATCAACGTCTACATGCTCTTGCTTATTATTCAGCTGTTGTTAATTGAACAATTAACATCCATTCTAGTCGATTCTAGTGGTTTCCGCAAAGACGTTTACATTGGAATAGGAATGGAATGGAAGGGGTAGGAGGAAATCAACATACCCAGTTCTAACAAATTCAATGCTTTTATGCAGTGCATAGACAATTTTTAGTAGCTTGGGCTGAATGTGGGCTTTTGAAATGTGAAAATGTTGACAGTGTGGCAGAAGGGTCTATCGCAAAGTAAGACAAAAGTGTTGTAAAAAGCTAGTGTGAAAAGTGAGAGCGCAGAATTTTTTGCACAACACCCGAACCTGTACTGCTTGAACGAAAGCTAGCAGCTAAAACAACTAGGTCAACTGAATGCCCGACTGCATGTTACTTACCATTCACCTGACTATATAAGCCCAGGAATGAGGAACCAAAATCATCAGTTGTTTACCAAACTAACCTAAGTACAACATGAAGCTGGTAAGGCATTTTGTCACTAATTCTTCCTAACCTGGAGACAAAACTTTGGACTTTAAACTAATGACGATATTTTCCGATAGTTCTTCGTCGCCGCATTCTTGGCTGTTGCTGCCGCCGTACCATCCAGCTACAAGCCGGAATACAAGGCTCCCAGCTCCCCTGCCCCAAACTACCCGGCACCAAAGTACCCTACTCCTAGCTACCCCGCACCAGCCTACCCCGCACCAGCCTACCCCGCACCGCAATACGCACCACAATACGCTGACATTACCATCACCAGCCAATCTGATGAGCGCAACCTCGATGGCAGCACCCAATGGAGGTAATTGAATTTCATTCTTTATACTACTTAAGATGAGTATAAAAGGTTATCATAACCGAAAAAATTAAATCTTTTAATTCGCAGCTATGCCCAGTCTGACTACACTACCCGTGAAGAGTCCCAGGTCCAGAAAAAGATGCAAGGAGTCACCTACGATTCTTACGGAAAAGAATCGTACGGTGAAGTCTTAGGCAACACCAACAAAGGATCCTCTTACTGGGTTTCCCCTGAAGGCCAGAAATTCACTTTGACTTGGGCCGCTGATGAAGCTGGATTCCAGCCCAAAGGTGACCACTTGCCCGTCGCTCCCGTCCACGAATACGAGCTCCCAGTTGCTCCCGTGCATGAATACGAACTCCCAGTTGCCCCCGTCCACATCCCTTTCAACGGCAAAGGCTACAAGATCTACTAAATTAATGAAATCTCAATTGGATAAATAATTTAAAGCCATGTATTTCAGGCCCTACCCCTCTTGGCTCTTGGTGTAAAAACGTGTAAGTATAAAGCGGAGACTATCTAGCAAACTTGTTTCTTTGAAGCACATATTCAATGTGGTTCTTGTTGAAATTGAGCTTTTTCGTCGACTTTGGGTGTTGGGCCTTGATTAGTTGTTGAGAGTATTTTGAAGCGATAAAGGTGAATCCGGAATAATGTGAAGATGCAACATGATGCGAATTCATGCTGGACATTGTATGGGAACAGAGGGATGTGCACTTAAGAAAGTGTCCGATCACTAATCAAAATTGTTGTTCATAATAAATCGCTTGGAATCGCAATAAAAAGTGTAGCTTCACCCGTGTTCCCAGGACTTGTACCTTTTACGCCAGTGTTATGTATGTTTAAGGACGGAAACGAATTACAGAGGAGATCTCTGTTTTACTTCACTTTCTCCTTGAAATATGTTTACCAAACCGAGAAAATGGAGATGTTACATATCAAGTCCCTAATATTGATATAACATCTCTATTTTCTCGACATTTCTAGTTTCTCCGAGGCACAAGCGGATATTTTAGAATTTCGTATATTTTTTTACAAAACGCCAGACAAAACGCAAGTCATAGACCCCTGGTTCCTCCACTATGGCTGTTTTCCCTCTCAGAAAAGGGTACCCTCTTGCGGGGAATACTATACGAAAAAACGAGGGTTTTGGGTCGGGGCATGGTCGGGGCGTAAGAATGATTTTCCACCCGTGAGAGTGCCATCTGGCTTCAAATGAGTCTCTGCGTGGAGTGAAAAAACACACCTGCAAGAGGCGCTCTCACCAGGCGGAAAATCACTCTTACGCCCCGACCGCCCCGACCTAAAACCCTCGTACCAGTGGTATGGCTCCAACAGCAAAAAATTTCGAACAGCTGCCGGCAAAGGCTAAATTTTGCTGCAGTTTCTCATGACGTGGAATGATGCTTTATATTATTGTCGGCTTAACAATTACACATTAACAACGGCTTAACAACTACATACTGATAAGTCTAGAAACAAAAATGGAGAACAATGCGATTTCACCAACATATTAACAAGCACAAAAGGTGGGTCTGCTGTTCACTACATTGAATGATTTCGTGCAGGAGATTCTGTAAAATATACGTCTACATTGTCATGTTTCGAAATTATCCAGGCTTACTTCGACGACCATGGTTTTGGACTCCAAGCTTTATTAACGAAACAAAACAAGAAATGTGAAGATCCGATTACAAGAATCACGGCATATAGTACACACTCTGGTAAATGACTTGCTTGCAAATGCCAATAACGATGACGAAAAGAAAATGAGGAATGCGTGCATGGTTGTTCGGCTTACTTTTAGCTCCACCTATCTAACTCGAACTTGACCGACCAAGGCCCACTTTTTTCGCTAGACCAACCGTAGCCGGCGTTCCTCAACCATTATCGGTATGGCTAAGCCTTTTATACCGTGTTATTTGGGTTGGAATCGCGTTTATAACGTGTTGGTCCCTGATCGTTTAATTAAACAAAACAGCAGACAATAGATCAGAAAATGAAAAAATGAACATTATTCGATTTTTTTTTTCTTTCGAAAAAGCATAACTCCATTAACAATAATAAAATATATTATTTAAAAAAACGAGAATTGAAAAAAGCGATGGGGCTTTGGGTATAGGCTACATGGAGTGTGCGTCGGCTCAGCACCATTTTTCCACATTACATTACTTTATTTTCTATGCTAATGAGGTTCACTTTGGTATTTGTGTAACTTTTTGTTAACTTGCCTTTGTTTTATTTTTTTTTTCTAAAAAAATTTAATAAAAAGAAAAAAAAAAAAGTAAGAACTGTTTTCTTCAAAGCATTTCTCCAGACGTTGAGCTTAATAGTCAAATTAGGTGATTTCGGAATACCAATTTGGACATTATTTTATGTCAAACTTAAAGAAATGCTTAATTTTACTGTTGAATAATGTGTGAAATGGTCATTAACGCTTGGAAATCAAACATATTGCGACACACATACACAAGTAGGTGTCGAAAAAGCTAATAGGAAAGATGGAATTGATGATGATGGAGGACCATCAAACAACCATTTGCCATATAATAAAAAAAATATGTTTATCCCTTAGAAATGATAAAATATTACATGATTTATTTCAAAAATGGATAGGAAAAGATATTTTATTGATTTGGAAATCAACGGCTTTAGTGTTACCATGAAAGTAGACTCCGGATGTCACGACTCGATCATTAACAAGTGGACTTGGCAGGATATAGGTAAACCTTCATTAAGCATCATTCAAACTGTTAGGAGATCAGCCACAGGGAAAGAAGTTCGTTTAAAAGGTGGTTTAAACGTCAAAGTTCATTTAGCTGGAACAGACCATTATTTGTCACTACAGGTCGCGGAAGGTGAGAATACGAGAAATCTTATCGGACGGAAGTGGTTGCCGAGTTTAATGGATATTGATTGGAATATCTTTTTTATCTGGAAACCGTAACCATTCGGTCAAACGTTCCCACTCGCACGAAGAACAAACTGAAAGCAGCTGTAATGACGCGAGGATCTAAGCCCTTCACTCTCAGCATGAAAATACAAAACGTTGAAATTGAAATGATGTTAGATACTGGGGCAACCTCGTCAATCATTGGGCAGGCACATTGGATACAGCTAGGTAGCCCTCCGTTGGATCCCACCAGTCGGATAATGCGTGATACTTCGAATAATATCGTGGATCTAATGGGGAATGCAACGTCAATGTACAGTTTATGGGTCAAATGGCAAAGCTTCCGTTATTGGTAACCAACGACGATCGCATACGAGCAGTTGTTGGAACGTGATGGTTCCCATTGATACCCTTCGATTTTAATTATATTTTCCTCAGCATGATGGAGTTACAAACACCAATGAAACCAACAGAGGACGAAAATCAACCTAAATGCGAAAGAAAGAAAGTTGCGTTCTGACTTTGCATGGTGTATAACCACGAGACTTACTGCAATCCCAAACAGCCATTCTCGAAGTTGATAGTCATGTCAAAGTGGAAAAAGTTTTGGTACTCGTATTGTCGTATAATTTCTAAGCCCGTTATAAAGTGACATTGTCTCTATAGTCTCCTCTTGAAGACCGTTTAAATTAAAACCAGACTGATGTTCGACTATATTTTTTCTTTTATTTCGATCTCAGTAAAAACTGAACGTTAAGATTTAACAAATAGTTTTGTTTTAATCTAGGCTTCAATTTCCAATTCATGCTCTATCATGTTGATAAAATACGTTGTCCAGACGTCCGTAAGTTGTCCATCGAAAACTCAGCAGACGCTCGGTCGTGGTAAACGCCACCTGGTGGCGAAAATGACAACCGATGGATTGTTACTTCAAGAAGTCATTTTTTGGGAGTGATAGTCCTCCTACAGAAGAACTGCTGGAAAGCAAAAAGGAAACAGGCGAGCGGATACAGCTTTGAAGGTAATTATTAGCATTTCGTATTAGGAGTAGGAACTCATTGTCGGCTTGGTGCAGTGGTTCGAGTGGTAGTATCCTAGACAATCATATGATGGTCTAACAGGATTTACGGATTGCCATGTAATGCAATGTTTTTTATTTTCATCTCTTGCTTCAGCGGGATAAGCGACGTGATTGTACGAGAATGGTCAGCCGACGACATGCTCAAGCCAAACGTTTAAGAAAATTGTTCATAAACCACACGCCATTTTCATTACGTCGCAAGATTCCAAAAGAAGTCCAAAATTATGCTGGCCAATATGCGTTATTCATCATTTAAACATGCTCAATAGCTCAGGTGTCAGAGCGTTTCAATATTTTTCTAAGCATAGATGGTTCAAATCGACAGTTCCGTTACATTAGTGTGACTACAAAAACCCATAATCTAAAATAAAAAGTCGGTGAATATGACGGAACAAGTGGATAGCGAACACATGCATTAGAGATAGGAACCATCAGTTATCGTGAAAAAACAAAATATTGTTACACTTGGGGGTGATGTGTAACACGAGTGTATTAGGACGTCCACACGGTAAGACGTCAAGTAAGAACATTACATTCAAGAGACACTACACCGCCTATTTATGGTAGGTGAACAGCAAGGTTGAATCATCGAGTGCTTTCGCCCTTGCTGTCTCTACGAACAATCGAAATAACCCGTATGACTTATTACTGAGCAAGGTCGGTTGTACGAGTACATCCGCCCTTGCTTGTTTCTACAAAAGAAGAAGATACCCTTAACCATTTACTACAAAGCAAGGCCGAACGTTCGAGTGCATTCGCCCTTGCTTGTTTCCCCGAAGCGTTAGAGAAGGTGCAAGCGTCCTGTGATGCTACCGCAACATTCAGACAAAACAAGGTCGAATGTACTCGTACATTCGCCCTTGCTTGTTTCCAAGAAGGAGGTGAGTGTGGGGTGTGTCTCACGCGTATGTCACGTGATCTCCACGTGACAGATCCCCCTCGTGAAGGCGGTCGCCCCCGACTGCTTGATAAAAATAAAACCCCCAGAACGGTAACCCCCAAAAAGTATTAAAACCCTAAATCAGCAAACCCAACACACCAAAATAAAGAACAAACAAAAAATCCCGAAAACAAAAAATTCCAAACGAACACCCCAAAAGAAGCATTCAAAAAAAAGGAAATGTCGTGTCAAACCTCCGCCACCTGTTCGAGGTGCGGTAGGAAGTGATCGTCTTGAACATCTAATTGTTCGTGGGCCCTCATACGGCCTCTCAGCCGAACAGTTTGGTAACTGAGATAAGTTGTTGCCACCACTAGTAATAGTAACATGATCAGAAGTTCAAACGGATATCTTGGCTCCGACAGCTGAAATTCTTCGGTCGTCTTCTTCATTAACTCTTGAATCTGGAATCCTGTCATTTCAGACGACGCACGAGCGCCGTCGTTTCGGCGCAGTAGGTCGCTGATGAAATTAATTGATGTGGCATTCGCCTTCGGGAGCTCAATGATGGCGACCGATTTGAACGTTGTTACATTAAACCCCACTGCGGCCAGCGTGGGTGCCACCAGAGGATCTAACGAGGCCTCCAATCGTCCGTATAAAATGGCGGGGAAGACCCAGTCTTCCGTTCGAGCCGTACATCCAGGAGGGACATCAAAAATCCCAAACGGAGGCAGCAACAGTGATTGCGGGGGCCCTTGGCTGCTACCGATCGGACATGAGAACACCACCTCATGAGCTGTAACGGCTGAGAACACCCAGCGATTCTCTCCAAGATAAGCTACTTCGGATCCTTTCCATTCTTTAAATTGTTGTCTGCATTGCGTTAGCTTACGGTTGGCGTCATTGGTGAATAACGAAATCGCACAGGATTTCCGTGCTCCCCGTTTTCTTAAACCTGTATGAAAATTACAAATTAATCGTTCCAATTGTTTGCAACCCCGAACGTCGGCAGTCAAAAGTTCAATAAAAGTCTCCAAATCTGTGGAAACGGCCAGAAAATTCGGTAGGTCCCCGATCGCCACTCCATGGGTGCCATTGTCTGTTGCTCGTGGTAAACTGAAAATTTCAAACAGGGTATACTGCTGTGCGTGATCGTAGATCGGAATTTTGATAAAGAGACGAAAACGTCCCTCCACCGCTGCCACCGTCACCATAGCTTCACGATAGGTCACCCATAATTCTTCACTCGATACTGCCCAACCCAAGGGTAGTTGTCGATTAACTGCTTTCAACATCAACACCGAAGCCATTTGAGCAGGTGGAAATATCTGAGGCGCTAATCGGCCGTTTGCCAAGAGGGCCAACCCTTCGTCAAGAGCGTCTGCCAAGTCTCGAAGCCACTGCAGGCTCGCTTCCATCGACTCGAATGCTGTGTCTAGATTGATGAAAAAATCGAAATACTCGATCATGTAAGCTTGACGCTCTGCCATTCGTCCAAGTAAATTTTTGTAATTCTTTGTTAGTTCCGCCGTTTGCCCTTCCAACTCCTGGATCAGCTTGGTATTTGTCCGGATCTCCCAAAGTGATTCGTTCACTACAGTTGCCTGCTGGTCCATCAAATGGACTATTTCATTTTCCCGGTGTGTAAGGCCGGTGATCTTCTTATTCAATCCAGCGAGATCAGCCTGGGTGGCTACTCCGAATAGCCACTTTAACGCTGATCCGCCGCCATCGATCACCGCTCGACGTTGTTTGGAAGGAGAACCAATGGCGTCCCGAAAAGTTGCTAGTCGATGTTCGGATTGATTTAATTCACGTTCAAACCAATGACACTTGACATCAAGTTTTTTGGCCGCCGATGCACCTTGTTGATTTCCTGTTTTACGGCATTTAACGGCCATGTCCGCGTACTCCTTCAGCCTCACTTTCAATGTCTGAACCACTGCCTCTGCCGGTCGTATATCGAGGTCTGTTATGACTGTCCAGAATGATTCTCCGAACGCGACACCTGGCTTTTCATTGAAAATCACGGTGTCTCGGACAAGCAACGCATCTACATTGACTGACCCGAGAAAGGCCAATACACAAATTGTGTAAGGCAGCAACAAAGCGAGGTAACGATTCGGTCGACCAGCTCGACGAGCCGGCTGCATCCTTGTGGGTAGGCGGGCCGGCCTGCTTGCTGTCTCTGGCTGACGAACTCCCCCAGATGACGGTACTGGATGGACGCTGTTGTCGGATAAAACTGCAGCCCTCTCACCGTGGTTTCCATTATCCGTACCCGTCTCCCGATGAATCCTCACAGGTGGTTGAGGGGCGTTTGGTAGAGGTGTCTCACGTGTCGCCTCTGTGGATTCCGTATTCCAATTTGGACCTCGTTCGACCAAGTCGTGAAAAAGTTTCATCTTTATGACGTGCACAATCTCCGATTTTCTTGATCCGGAACTTAACTTCACTTCGTAGTTCACGGGAGTTGTCTGTCGGATCACTTTGAACGGTCCTTGCCAGCGATGAAGCAATTTTTCTGCTCGTTTTACTTTTCGAAAGGGTTTGTACACCAGGACTTGGTCTCCTACTTGAAATTGAAGCTCTCTGTGTCGACTGTCATACTCTCGTCGCTGGTTGTCCTGGGCGACTCCCAATCGCGTGTGCACCAATGCTCGAGCCTTCGCCAATTCGGTCACAACCTGGGTTGCATAATCCGGAGCTGTTCCTGACGTAACCAGCCGAGGGTTGGCATCCGCACCTAATTCCAAATCAATAGGTAACATTGGTTCACGCCCGTAAAGCAAAAAAATGGTGAATATCCCGTAGATTCCTGCCGCGCCGTGTTGTAAGCAAAACACACGTAAGGTAATGCCTCGTCCCAGTCTCTATGGTCCGCGCTGACATACATTGAGAGCATAGCCGCCAAGGTGTGATTCATTCGCTCAACCAATCCGTTTGCCTGTGGATGGTAACTTGACGTTGTCTTGTGGTTGGTTCCAAGATTCTTCATGACTTCTTGGGTAAGCTCAGCTATAAAACATTTCCCTTGATCCGAAATGATGGATTCCGGTGCTCCATGACGCAGCACAATTTGTTCAACGAAAAATGTTGCCACCATATCCGCCTTTCCGTTGGGCATGGCCCGTAGTTCCACCCACTTCGTTAAGTAGTCAACAGCAACGATGATCATCTTATTTCCGGTGTTGGACATAGGAAACGGACCTAAGAGGTCGATTCCCACCTTTTGAAATGGACGTGCAACCTGAATACACTGCAGGAAACCGGCTGGCCGTTTGTTCACTCCTTTTCGACCCTGGCAATTAGGACATGATTGCACATAATTCGTAACATCAATCGCCAAACGCTCCCAAAAGAATCGATTAGCAATTTTCGTTAGGGTGCGTCGAACTCCCATATGCCCTGATATCAAGTCGTCATGGTATGCCTTTACGACGCGTTCCCGAAAGGAACGTGGGACGCACAGGCGACGATACTGTTTACCGTTTTTAATGGTCTGTAAGCATAGTCGCCCATTGAATAGACAGAAGTTTTTTAACGTTGCACGACCTGCTTCCAACTGGTCCATCAGACGACGCCACCGCGGGACCCGACGCTGCTCCGCAACGAATTCTTCCTCCGGTCCAAAATCCACCGATCTGCCACTACCCACAAGTCCAATGGCCACACAGCGATCTTCTTCTTGGTCTTCGGTCACGGGTAAAGGGCATCGCGAGAGGCAATCTGCGTTGTCATGGAGTTTTCCGCTTCTATACCGGATTTCGATGTCATACTCCTGTATCGACAAGCTCCAACGGGCTAGCCGTCCAGCGAGATCTCGTTTGGTTAACAACCAACACAGCGCCTGGTGGTCTGTAACTACCACGATCTTGCATCCCCATACATAACCTTTAAATTTTTTTAAGGCCCAAACCAAGGCCAGGCATTCTTTCTCGGTGATGCTGTAGTTTATTTCGGAGCTGCTTAACAGGCGGCTGGCATAGGCCAACGGATGTTCTTGCCCTTCCACTCGTTGTGCCAATACCGCACCAATGCCGTAGCCACAGGCATCGGGAATGATTTCCATTGGTAGGTCATAATTCGGATGAGCCAGGACTGGGGCTGCAAGCAGCGCTTGCTTCAGTGTGTTGAAGCTGGACTCCTGGTCAGGACCCCAATCAAACACTGCATCCTTTTTGGTTAACAAAATTAACGGGCGTGCGATTATAGAAAAATCTTTGATGTGTGGACGATAATAAGAGCACAGGCCAAGATAGCTCTGTACTTTCTTCACTTTAAGAGCCACCGTCTTTCCTTCGTTGCACGGTGGGAACTCCTTTACCGCTGCTAATTTGTCCGGGTCTGGACGAATACCATCCGCATCCACTACATGACCTAATACTTTCAAACTGGTTTCCGCAAAATGACATTTGGACACCTTCAACTTAAGGCCCGCTTTCTTTAAACTCTCCAATACCAACCTTAGTCGTTCGACATGGAGGTCGATTGTTGACGAGTACACTATAACATCATCCAAGTAGACGAGGCACGCTGTCCATCGAAGTCCGGCCAGTATAATATCCATGGACCGCTGGAATGAACTGGGACCGTTCGATAGGCCAAATGGGAGTACCTTGAACTGGTACAACCCATCAGCCGTAATGAAGGCAGTCTTGTGACGGTCCTCGTCTCTCACCGGAATCTGATGATATCCGGCTTGTAAGTCGAGGATGGAAAAAAATTCTGCTCCTTCCAATCGACTCAGCACATCCGCAATTCTTGGTAGAGGATAAACATCCCGTACCGTGACTGAATTCAGCTTTCTGTAATCGACACAGAATCTCCATGTTCCATCCTTCTTTCTGATTAGCACCACCGGTGCGGACCACGAGCTGTCCGAAATTTCGATAATTCCCGCCTCTTCCAAACTTTTTACTTGTTCGTTCACGATGGTTCTAGCCTTCCACGCGCTGGCATACGGGGCCTGATTGATTGGCGGGGAATCTCCCGTTTCAATGTTATGTTCGGATATGTTGCAGCGGCCTACTTCCGAAGCGTTTTCCGCAAAACATTCCAAATTTTCTTCTAGCAATTGGAACATTTTTTCACGTTTGTCTTTCGGAATGCCATGATTTACTTGTTTTTTGAGGTCGTCTATGAGTCTCCTCCGCTGATTCACTTCTTCCTTTGTTGGTGGTCTGGTCATTGGGGAGTTCTCTTCTTTTGTCGTTAGGCCACAGCTCAGCACTTCTCCGTCGTAGCCACTGATGACTCCCAATGTCGTCGCCTTTGGAATCCACACGCTAGTCGACGTTAAATTGGCCAACGGGGTGAAATCCACTTTGGTTGCCAGTAACGCGTGTCCCACCGACACTCCCTTGGTTTGTAGAAGTTTTCCTGATGGTTCGAAACACAAAGTTCTCCGCCTGTAAAGCTGGCGCTACTGTCATCACATTGGCAACTGAGAAAGAAGGGATTGTTACATCAGCGTTGGTAATCAATTTAACCGACCGTGTTTGGTGATCTGTCCGCTGCGATGTAATGGCTGCAAGAGGCTGATCTCCAAAAGTAATTGAGGCCTTCGGCTCTCGATAATCAATTTGTACTTTGCCATACTGTTTCAGGAAATCATTGCCCAAAATCAAATCAATTCCATCCATCCCAAATACCACCGCTTCGCCAGTTGCTGTTCCCATTTTGTGGTTGACCGAAATGGTGGCTGCTCCCATCAACGTTGCTTGTTCTCCATTAGCCATCACCACCCGCGGTCCGTCCCATGGACGCAGCACGAACTGGGATGCACGTAGCAGCTCCGGTGATATAACTGTCAGTGCTGCCCCTGTGTCGACGACTGCCATTACTTGTCGTGTTCCACAAGTGACTTCTTCTCTGATCAGCTTGCTGAAATCTAGTCTAAGGATAGGTCGCTCCTTTATCTCCTCCTGTGTTGATGAATCTGCAGTCGTCTCGGCTAGCTGGGACACGATGTTGATTGGCGCGGGAGGACCCAACGGCCCTCTCTGTGGGCCAGGAGGACCTGAGTAGGATCGTTGTCGGAAACGAGCAGATTGCGGATTTTCCCAACAATTCCGGGCCATGTGACCCGTTCCGTTACAACAGTAACATTTGAGTACTCCGTTATTGTTTCTGTAGATTCTCTCCGACTCTCCCCACGTAACTGTCTTCTCGTTTCCTGGTCTCTTCGGAGGTGGAGTTGCTTGAATCTTCAAACTTTCTACCGCACCTTGCAGTTCTTTAATTACTTTCCATAATTCCGTATCAGCCACAGTTGGAGCTGGTTTTGGAAGGGTCCGAATGAAATCAATTGGAACATCCGCCACTCTGGTTGCTGCCAACCCGAGCACCGCGTCCGGCCAGTTTCGTCTATTGGCCAAGAGCTTGGCATCAGTAAACCGTTTCGCCGCCTCTAAAAATTCTTCGCCTGTTTTGGGTTGTAACGGGTACAATTTTTCGACCAACGAGGGCTGTAATCCCCCAAAAAGATAGTCGACTTTGGTGGCTTCCGCCATTGTTGGATCCACCACCCTACAAAGATCAATAACATCGTAATAGTAGTTAGTTGTCGCTTCTTCGATACCTTGAACCCGGTTCCGCAAGCGTGTTTCCTGGAACAGCTTGTAGTTTTGTTGCTGAAATTCTTTCAAAAACAGTGTTCTGACTCCAGTTACTGCCGGAAGATCAGCTGCGTTGAGGCCAACCCCCGGTCGTATGGGTAAATCACGCCACTCCGTCGGAAGTGTGGAGCACAGGTACCATTTTCTTGCCGCTCCATCCAGATACATGCTGAAATTCGCCCTTAGCTCCGTATCGCCCCATTGATTGTACGCTCACGTTGACTCGTAACGCTCAAGCCAGTCGAAGGCGTCATCTTCCGGCGTTGCCTTAAAGACCTTGGGACTCAAAAACTTTATCTGAGGAGGCATAATGCCAGTACCTGAATCACTATCGGTATCTGCAAATAACTGCTCCTCGTCAGTGCTATCCCCGTTTTCCTCTTCTTCGCTTTCTTCGCTACTTTCGTGTGCGTCGTCAATACTCTTGTCTACGTTAGATTCTTCAAGATCTTTCGCAGTACTCTCCAACTCGTCGTCTTCACTTTTTTCGTTACCTTCTTTAACTGCCTCAATACTCTTGTCTACGTAAGATTCTTCAAGATCTTTCGCAGTACTCTCCAACCTTTTTTCCGCCTGGATTATCCGCTGCCCATTTCCCACTACGTCCTCTGTGCTGTCCGGCTCAACAGTTTTTTCTTCCAGATGCTGTTCCGGTACCGGGCGCGTAGATGTAGGCAAAGGGTGTAAACGTCTGCTCGGATCCCTTGGACAACTAGGCCAACGTCGATTCGATGACTTTCTCATTTACCTCCGGCAAAAAAAAATGATTAATGTCTTTCTGCATTACAATACCTCAAAATCTTGTCAAAGCAATAAACGATTTCCTTGAGAGAAAGCTAATAGAAACCAAATAGTCTTCCCCACTGTCAGCCGAAAACGTGGCTCCGTATCCAACAATTTAAGATTTGGCACAACCCGTTGGTTAAACCGCTTGTGGTAGAGCCCCTAAACGATTTTCGCCTCTGACAATGAATAATACTATAAGATAAACTTCCTTGCCTTGTCTCCTTAGTAATGCTGCATCTCCACCATTTGTTACACTTGGGGGTGATGTGTAACACGAGTGTATTAGGACGTCCACACGGTAAGACGTCAAGTAAGAACATTACATTCAAGAGACACTACACCGCCTATTTATGGTAGGTGAACAGCAAGGTTGAATCATCGAGTGCTTTCGCCCTTGCTGTCTCTACGAACAATCGAAATAACCCGTATGACTTATTACTGAGCAAGGTCGGTTGTACGAGTACATCCGCCCTTGCTTGTTTCTACAAAAGAAGAAGATACCCTTAACCATTTACTACAAAGCAAGGCCGAACGTTCGAGTGCATTCGCCCTTGCTTGTTTCCCCGAAGCGTTAGAGAAGGTGCAAGCGTCCTGTGATGCTACCGCAACATTCAGACAAAACAAGGTTGAATGTACTCGTACATTCGCCCTTGCTTGTTTCCAAGAAGGAGGTGAGTATGGGGTGTGTCTCACGCGTATGTCACGTGATCTCCACGTGACAATATGTTATCGACCAATTTACAAATTATGCATATATTCTGAATCAGCACAAAAAATCAAATAAAGTTCATTAAATGATTTTTTGGGAAATTAATAAAAAAAAAGTAAAAACGCATCATTGTGCGGGACTCCCGCAACTTCTTACAAACGCAGTTTTCGTGCAAAAATATGTGTGCCTCCTTCTATTGGAGCCGTGGTGTTCATCTCGTGGTACAGGTGTGGGTCCGCCGTTCGCATCTCACAAGACCATCACGGTTTCCCATGAGTGGAGTTTCCCTCTGGTGCGTCCTATGCTACGCTTTAGTGACGTTCCACTACCTCTGACTACGCTATTACGGAACCCTGCAACCGGCATTCGGCCTGTCGTAATGGCTAGCATTCACGTAGTGGGACATTGCACGTCACATGCATATCGGAAATACAAACTCATGTAGATAAGTAGTGTGAGTGAAGTGATGTGTGTGTGTGTGTGTGTTTTTTCTTTTTTTTATCAGATAACGGAAATCCTCAGATTAATTATTTATTACCTCCATTGGCTGCTGCCATCGAGGATGCGTTCGTCAGATTGGCTGGTGATGGTGATATCAGCCTATTTGTTATCCTTGTTGTAGCTGGGAGTAGAGTAAGCTGGTGCAGGTTAGCTAGTAGTAGGGTACTTTGGTGCAGGGTAGCTTGGGGTAGTATAGCTAGGAGCTTTGTATTCCGGCTTGTAGCTGGAAGGCGCAGCGGCAGCAACAGCCAAGAAAGTGGCGATGACAAACTACGAAAAGAAATCGAAACTTTTCAATAAACGATGAAAATGTAAACCAATAAAATCAAAAGAAATTCCATTTGTTAGTTTCGTGTTGCGTACTTTTGATGAATTGAACAACTGATGTCTTGAATCACCTTCAAACGAGATTATGCAGCCGGCAAAAAGGGTGTGTCGCTTCTATTTCATTTATTGACCTACTTTTGAAAGCGATGATCACCGTCTTTTGGTGGTTAATTATGCATTTCAGGTCATGGGTCTTGCAATGCAGGGATTGCATGCGGCAAATAGGAATCATAAGAATCAACGTCTACATGCTCTTGCTTATTATTCAGCTGTTGTTAATTGAACAATTAACATCCATTCTAGTCGATTCTAGTGGTTTCCGCAAAGACGTTTACATTGGAATAGGAATGGAATGGAAGGGGTAGGAGGAAATCAACATACCCAGTTCTAACAAATTCAATGCTTTTATGCAGTGCATAGACAATTTTTAGTAGCTTGGGCTGAATGTGGGCTTTTGAAATGTGAAAATGTTGACAGTGTGGCAGAAGGGTCTATCGCAAAGTAAGACAAAAGTGTTGTAAAAAGCTAGTGTGAAAAGTGAGAGCGCAGAATTTTTTGCACAACACCCGAACCTGTACTGCTTGAACGAAAGCTAGCAGCTAAAACAACTAGGTCAACTGAATGCCCGACTGCATGTTACTTACCATTCACCTGACTATATAAGCCCAGGAATGAGGAACCAAAATCATCAGTTGTTTACCAAACTAACCTAAGTACAACATGAAGCTGGTAAGGCATTTTGTCACTAATTCTTCCTAACCTGGAGACAAAACTTTGGACTTTAAACTAATGACGATATTTTCCGATAGTTCTTCGTCGCCGCATTCTTGGCTGTTGCTGCCGCCGTACCATCCAGCTACAAGCCGGAATACAAGGCTCCCAGCTCCCCTGCCCCAAACTACCCGGCACCAAAGTACCCTACTCCTAGCTACCCCGCACCAGCCTACCCCGCACCAGCCTACCCCGCACCGGCCTACCCCGCACCGGCCTACCCCGCACCAGCCTACCCCGCACCAGCCTACAACAAGGATAACAAATACGCTGACATTACCATCACCAGCCAATCTGATGAGCGCAACCTCGATGGCAGCACCCAATGGAGGTAATTGAATTTCATTCTTTATACTACTTAAGATGAGTATAAAAGGTTATCATAACCGAAAAAATTAAATCTTTTAATTCGCAGCTATGCCCAGTCTGACTACACTACCCGTGAAGAGTCCCAGGTCCAGAAAAAGATGCAAGGAGTCACCTACGATTCTTACGGAAAAGAATCGTACGGTGAAGTCTTAGGCAACACCAACAAAGGATCCTCTTACTGGGTTTCCCCTGAAGGCCAGAAATTCACTTTGACTTGGGCCGCTGATGAAGCTGGATTCCAGCCCAAAGGTGACCACTTGCCCGTCGCTCCCGTCCACGAATACGAGCTCCCAGTTGCTCCCGTGCATGAATACGAACTCCCAGTTGCCCCCGTCCACATCCCTTTCAACGGCAAAGGCTACAAGATCTACTAAATTAATGAAATCTCAATTGGATAAATAATTTAAAGCCATGTATTTCAGGCCCTACCCCTCTTGGCTCTTGGTGTAAAAACGTGTAAATATAAAGCGGAGACTATCTAGCAAACTTGTTTCTTTGAAGCACATATTCAATGTGGTTCTTGTTGAAATTGAGCTTTTTCGTCGACTTTGGGTGTTGGGCCTTGATTAGTTGTTGAGAGTATTTTGAAGCGATAAAGGTGAATCCGGAATAATGTGAAGATGCAACATGATGCGAATTCATGCTGGACATTGTATGGGAACAGAGGGATGTGCACTTAAGAAAGTGTCCGATCACTAATCAAAATTGTTGTTCATAATAAATCGCTTGGAATCGCAATAAAAAGTGTAGCTTCACCCGTGTTCCCAGGACTTGTACCTTTTACGCCAGTGTTATGTATGTTTAAGGACGGAAACGACTTACAGAGGAGATCTCTGTTTTACTTCACTTTCTCCTTGAAATATGTTTACCAAACCGAGAAAATGGAGATGTTACATATCAAGTCCCTAATATTGATATAACATCTCTATTTTCTCGACATTTCTAGTTTCTCCGAGGCACAAGCGGATATTTTAGAATTTCGTATATTTTTTTACAAAACGCCAGACAAAACGCAAGTCATAGACCCCTGGTTCCTCCACTATGGCTGTTTTCCCTCTCAGAAAAGGGTACCCTCTTGCGGGGAATACTATACGAAAAAACGAGGGTTTTGGGTCGGGGCATGGTCGGGGCGTAAGAATGATTTTCCACCCGTGAGAGTGCCATCTGGCTTCAAATGAGTCTCTGCGTGGAGTGAAAAAACACACCTGCAAGAGGCGCTCTCACCAGGCGGAAAATCACTCTTACGCCCCGACCGCCCTGACCTAAAACCCTCGTACCAGTGGTATGGCTCCAACAGCAAAAAATTTCGAACAGCTGCCGGCAAAGGCTAAATTTTGCTGCAGTTTCTCATGACGTGGAATGATGCTTTATATTATTGTCGGCTTAACAATTACACATTAACAACGGCTTAACAACTACATACTGATAAGTCTAGAAACAAAAATGGAGAACAATGCGATTTCACCAACATATTAACAAGCACAAAAGGTGGGTCTGCTGTTCACTACATTGAATGATTTCGTGCAGGAGATTCTGTAAAATATACGTCTACATTGTCATGTTTCGAAATTATCCAGGCTTACTTCGACGACCATGGTTTTGGACTCCAAGCTTTATTAACGAAACAAAACAAGAAATGTGAAGATCCGATTACAAGAATCACGGCATATAGTACACACTCTGGTAAATGACTTGCTTGCAAATGCCAATAACGATGACGAAAAGAAAATGAGGAATGCGTGCATGGTTGTTCGGCTTACTTTTAGCTCCACCTATCTAACTCGAACTTGACCGACCAAGGCCCACTTTTTTCGCTAGACCAACCGTAGCCGGCGTTCCTCAACCATTATCGGTATGGCTAAGCCTTTTATACCGTGTTATTTGGGTTGGAATCGCGTTTATAACGTGTTGGTCCCTGATCGTTTAATTAAACAAAACAGCAGACAATAGATCAGAAAATGAAAAAATGAACATTATTCGATTTTTTTTCTTCTTTCGAAAAAGCATAACTCCATTAACAATAATAAAATATATTATTTAAAAAAACGAGAATTGAAAAAAAGCGATGGGGCTTTGGGTATAGGCTACATGGAGTGTGCGTCGGCTCAGCACCATTTTTCCACATTACATTACTTTATTTTCTATGCTAATGAGGTTCACTTTGGTATTTGTGTAACTTTTTGTTAACTTGCCTTTGTTTTATTTTTTTTTTCTAAAAAAATTTTATAAAAAGAAAAAAAAAAAAGTAAGAACTGTTTTCTTCAAAGCATTTCTCCAGACGTTGAGCTTAATAGTCAAATTAGGTGATTTCGGAATACCAATTTGGACATTATTTTATGTCAAACTTAAAGAAATGCTTAATTTTACTGTTGAATAATGTGTGAAATGGTCATTAACGCTTGGAAATCAAACATATTGCGACACACATACACAAGTAGGTGTCGAAAAAGCTAATAGGAAAGATGGAATTGATGATGATGGAGGACCATCAAACAACCATTTGCCATATAATAAAAAAAAATATGTTTATCCCTTAGAAATGATAAAATATTACACGATTTATTTCAAAAATGGATGGGAAAAGATATTTTATTGATTTGGAAATCAACGGCTTTAGTGTTACCATGAAAGTAGACTCCGGATGTCACGACTCGATCATTAACAAGTGGACTTGGCAGGATATGGGTAAACCTTCATTAAGCATCATTCAAACTGTTAGGAGATCAGCCACAGGGAAAGAAGTTCGTTTAAAAGGTGGTTTAAACGTCAAAGTTCATTTAGCTGGAACAGACCATTATTTGTCACTACAGGTCGCGGAAGGTGAGAATACGAGAAATCTTATCGGACGGAAGTGGTTGCCGAGTTTAATGGATATTGATTGGAATATCTTTTTTTATCTGGGAACCGTAACCATTCGGTCAAACGTTCCCACTCGCACGAAGAACAAACTGAAAGCAGCTGTAATGACGCGAGGATCTAAGCCCTTCACTCTCAGCATGAAAATACAAAACGTTGAATTGAAACAGTTAACATCCATTCTAGTCGATTCTAGTAAAGTGGTTTCCTCGTTTTATAAAGAAAAAATTATGTGGTTAGAATTGCCTTTGAAAGCTGCATTTTATGATGTATATACATATTTTTTGTGAAATTAGCCGACCCGACACGCTTTTACACGGTGAGATAGGGAAAGAATCCAGTTTTTAAGTTTTAGTAGTTCATGGGACGTAACGATGCACTGCACCGTTGCCTTTCTATAAGATTATATCTCATTTACGAGAACAATTTCCCGGCGTCACGGCTTGGATGATGGAAATAAGTTTTAGATTAGTGCCGATACCACCCGCAATTAATGCGCTTTCTACTTATATAAATCTAGGAAAAAGATGGGTTGTCCTGATTGGATAAAAGAGAATTGAGTTTTGATAAAATCACAACGAGAAACACAATAAAACTGGTAGCTCAGTGGTTGTATTGATTACAAATACAACATTTGATAAGGAAACACTTCATTTGAAAATTTTACCTTGGTTAAAGGGACGACCATTTTTATCATTGCCAGTCCACGAGAAGTATTGTGCCACTAATGCTTTAGTCTCTTCAGTTTCAGGATCCAACTTTTTCCAGTCATAGGTTTCATAATCGATTTGCCAATCCGGACTCAACTACACAAAAAGAAAAGAAAGAAAATGTTAAAATACATCCAATCCTTAGCCAAAAAAAAGCCTAAGAGTAGATAATTGTTTTACTTTCCCTCTATTTGTTACACGAAATGCTTATGAAAAACATTTGTGTCTTTGAAAGAGGTTAATACATGTAAATTAATGTCACCTGAAACGCTAAATCTTGTCCACGCCAGACCCACACTCCCGAGATGGTACTGTCGTTATCTGTGCCGAACAGGCACATGGATGCAAAGCATTGCTTCCTCATTTTGTCCAACCTTTGATACATGCCTAATGAAAGAAAACTGATGAAAATCTGCAATCACAGAAATAATCTCTTTGACCCACCGCCAATCAAATTAGCCGACATGAAGACTTTGGTAAGCTCATCTGAGTACTTGTACTCTCCAAACCAAATTGAGTAGTTTTCTTTATCAAACTTGTCCCAAAAATAAGGGATGGATTTTGCTTCTTCGTTGTTCGAGTAGAACCTCTTAAAATCATCCATGTTGAATGTTCCTTTAGGCATTTCATCAAAGGGATCTTTAGATTTAGGTTCCTCTAGCAATGCTGCCTCAGCAGCATCAAGTTCCTCTGGCTCCTCTTCCTCTTTTTTTGGCTTTGGCTTCTCTTCTTTTTTTTCTTTTTTCTTCTCATCCTTTACAGCCTTCTTTTCTTCTTTCTTGGATGACCCACCAATTTTGCCTGTTACAATGAAATAGTGTAACACCTCATCTTTATCCATTTATGTAGATTTACTTACTTTGGAATTCAGCAAACTTCTTGGGATCAACCAGGCATTCTTTTTGACACATCTTAAAATCTCCAAGAACAGCCTTGAACTGGGGTTGGTTGATGCAAGTAACAAACCATCTATTCAAATTTTGAAATGGTTTCCTGTTGGTTTCATCACAAATGTTCTCATAAAGATGTAGAAGGTTGCAAGCAAGAACAATATCTGCAAGAGTGATTTTCTCCCCAACCAAAAATGTGCGGGTCAGAAGATGATTGTTAACAACAGACAGGATAGCGTTCAACTCCTGCTTGGCATGGTCTACAGCCTAGGACATAAAAGTAAGAAATTTTTCAACTATGAAAAGATGTTTGAAATGTTCATAACCTACCTGTTTGTTATATTGAATTATTCCAAGTACTGGAAAAACAATTGTACAGGACAACGGAAGAATTTCACCATCAGCAAATGACATCCACTGAAGGATATGGGCCTTTTCTACATCACTGTTTCCACGAAGTTGCTGGTTGGCAACTAAATTACAAGACAGAAAAATAATGACTTTGTCAGAAAACTAACGGCAACTCGAATTACCGAAATACGCAATTGCGTTGCTTTCAGCAATGTACTGTCCATCTTGGGATTCAAACGCTGGCACCTTTGACAAATACATTACAGAAACATTTTGGAAAATAATTATATTTAAAGAACTTACTTTCCCCAAAGGAAATTTCTTGAGAAAGGATTCGCTCTTGTTGGTCTCTCCAAAAACGAAACCGGAAGCTACGTTGATATTGAAGCCCGAGTATTGAGCCGCAATTAAAGCCTTATTGGCCCTAAAGTTGCCCGGGTAGGTGTACAAAGTCTAGAAATTAACAAAGAAACAATGAAGTTTATCACAATAACCCAATCATTTAATAATGTACTCGGATGTTTGAGAATTTTTTAGATTAAAGCAGAGAGTTATGCTCACCCCAGAAGCCATGACGTTGAAGTGCAATAATGTGAGCTTGACGTGGAATGAAGAAGACGAGGTAAGGGGTAAGGTCTGGTCTGGGCTCTGCTCTCTGGTGTTCAAACCTGTAGGGCTTCTTTTGTTCGTTGGAAGTAATACGGGCAAGAAAAAAACCTGAGCTTCTCAGTGAATGACAATTAGGGATTGACCCCGATTCGCCGTAATCGGGTAAACCAATCTGACCTACTGGAAAAATGGCCAGTCTGTTACGATCTTCAATACAAGTGTTTGCGTAAATCTATCGGTAGCAATCGGGTTGCAACCCCGATTGCCCCGATTGAGTTCGGGGTGAAAATAATTTCACTCCAAACCCCTGCCCCAATGCCCCGAAATGCGAATCCCGATTGGCAAAAAAGCGCCCCGATTGGCTAAGGGTCGATCCCTGGGCGTTACCTAATGACAGATTGACAGTTCAAAATAGCCAAAATGTAGGCAATGCAGCGGTATGTTTTCTGATACTTCATCTTAGTTGTTCCGTGAAGGGAGCATGGGGCTCTTAAAAGTAGCTCCATTACCTCTAAAATACAGTAACATCTTGCAACTAGATGGCATCGATAACCGAAGTAGAGGAGAGTGGGGTCAATTGAGACACAGGGCAATTGAAAAAAAAATTTTTTCTCGCGCCGTATGAGAGGAATTTTCTTGAAAAAATTAGGGTTAATAGAATGAAGGGGTTTACAAGTTTAGAAAAATTTACGAGTTTTTTATTAAAAACTTTTTAAGTTATCTCGAAAAAACAATTTCTTGTACTCCGTCTGTTAATTTTACTTTTTTAATTTTTTTGTTTTGAACCCTAAAATGGTACGCTTTAATAATAAAATTAGTTTTAAACGATTTGCAACTAATTTTCCTTCTATAACAAATATTCATTAATTTTTTTCCCCTTTTTTAAAATAATTTTAAATGATTAAATGTAACGATGACCCTATTGTGGGGCAATCGAAACACTTTGTTAATAGTCCCTGTCCGTGAGTGGATGCATTTTTTGTGTGCAAGTATTTGATGTAATTCATTTCAGCAAATGTAAATCATCATATTAACACAACTATAATACTTATATTAGCTGTTTAGGATTTATTTGAAAAAGCATGTAGCTTAATGGGATTTTTTAAATTTAATTATTTTAATATTTTAAACTTAAGTACGATATACCATAAGCATATGTAAAAAATCTATAAATTGCATTGTACCTTGTGGCAAAATTTGATCACACTAGCAGTTGTGGCTGCTGAGATATCGTGTTTTTGATTTTATGTGGGTATAAAGAAGCTTCCTTATGGGAAAACCCACGTTGCAATTGCCTCGACACACCGTTTCAATTGCCCTGCTACCATGGCAATTGAAACACAAACAGTGACCTTAGTTTTTTACAATTACTACAATTAAACTTAATTTTTCCTCATAAAAAAAATACTGTTTAGTAGCTGAGCGAGGGGTTGTCAATTCGAAAAAATATTCCTATAGACCAGTTTCGGATGCTGCGTTGCAAAATTTAAAAAAATCCAGGGGGGTTTCGATTGCAGGGGGAGATAGGAAAAAAGGGGGTTTTTGATTTATTTACCCTAGTAATACTTTTCCAATTCAGGAAATGTTCTAGAATACTACACTTTAAGACATTCTGCGTCTTCTCCAGTCTTTATAAATAATTAATCATCCCTAGTTTATCCATTATCCCCATATCCACATTTGAATCACCCATATTTACATATTTTCTTTACACTAGAAACGCAAAAAATACTAAACTACGGAACGCCAAATTACCCCCTAAAATTTCAGCACCTCGGCTAGGGCCATTTATTTTTTTGCAGAAAATAATCACCATACACAACGCCATCTAGCGGCCACGGTACGCATCTTTAAATTGGAAATACCTGGAGGAAATAAATCACTATCGATTCCTATAACCATTTCCAACAATTAATATCGTTTTTATCGTGCCAGTGGCAGATACAAGTGAATGTCTCTGTGATAATAAATTTGTTTTTGTTTGGAGAAGTAGGGCCATCAAATCGTGATCGGTTTGGAGATCATCATTCACAGAGATTTGCCCGGCAGTAACCGGAGTGAATCTGCGACACTGAGGACACTTAATGTGGTTTTAATCGACCAAATTCTAAATGACACAAAAATATACATGAGTAAAATCATCGGACATCACAGGCATAATCATAACATTAGGTTTTATACGTTGAATGCACGTGTGCGCATACAAAAAAGAAAAAGAAAAAACAATACAAAAGAGAAACGTGACTTACAACGCAACACTCCAGACAGCGTCGTCCATTTCAACGCGAGATAAACTGGTATTTTATTGCAACAAGCGAGATAAACAGTATTGAAAACCAGTAATTGATGAACGTTTAGAAAACAAAAACAAATTTATTATCACAGAGACATTCTCTGGCACGATAAAATTTTTTGAATTTTAGTATTTTGTATATTTATTTTTAATAGTGAAAGGTAGGTTTGTGAATTTTCTCTGGTATAAATTTTTTTGTGTGGTGTAGGTTTTGGAATTATAATGAATATTAATATTTGGTAAAAGTATTGAAAACCATAATTTAACGTTTAGAAAACAAAAACAAATTTATTATCACAGAGACATTCTCTGGCACGATAAAATCGATATTAATTGTTGGAAATGGTTGTAGAGATCGATAGTGATTCAGCTCCTCCTCCAGTGGGGTTATAAAGTGCGTATCGTGGCCGCTAAATGCCGTTATGATTTCCGCTTTGAAAATTAATTGGCGGGCCCTAGCCTAGGACGCCAAATTATCTTTTTAAATTTTGCAACGCAGCATCCGAAATGGTCTATACCCCAATATTTTTAAGCACGGCTAGGACGAAAAAAAATCATTTATGGGGAGTTATTTCGATCTTAACGGAAATAGGAAAATAGAAAACGTATTCAAGAATCGTAGTTTTTGACAACAATTTTGACAAATGAGCCTTCCAACTGTAACAGGTAATAGGGGGCGCGGCAAAAATTCAAAGCTTATCTCGTATTCAAGAATCGAATTTCGAAAACAATTTTGTGTCGGGTGGGTCGGGTCGGGTTTTTGGGTAAACCAGGGCGACCCGCAATAATTTTTATTGACGAACCGTCAATGACGGTTTAGGAGTCCAAAATTTTAACATTCGAAATTTTTATTTGTTATTTTTTTTTGTTATTTTTTTTTTGTTATTATTTTTTTGAAACGGCTTACATTTTATGTTATCCCACTATTACATTCTATCGAAAGTGGTAGCTATAGTGCTAAGGCAATTATGACATGGGGTAGAGAATCTAGAGTTCTGAAAGTCCCGGCGCTGATTTGCTTTTATTTTACAGTGAATTAAATTTTGGGCTTCATTTGCTGAAGAAAATGTACAATATTAATTATTTAAGGGTTCGTTGCGTTTTTTATAAGCAAGCATGAAAAACATGTAAAAAAGATATAAAAAAGTTTCATAAAATTTAGCAAAATCTGGAAAATATGAAAAAATATGGAAAAATATGAAAAAATTCGAAAAATATGAAAAATACGAAAAATATGAAAGAATGTAAAAAATATGAAAAAATAAAAAAATTTTTAAAATAGAAAAATATGAAAAAATACAAAATATATTTAAAAATATATTTTATTTTTAAATTCGTACACCCAAATGACGAGTCGACAACCCCCCGTAGCTGAGATAGTAGGCTACAATCCTATATAATTTTTATGTTAAAATTTTCAAGTTGTTTGGTTATCAAGAGATACAAAAAACCAAAAAGTGTCTCAATTGACCCCACTCTCCCCTAGGTCTACCGTAAAAGTTTCGACACTTCAAGCAAAGGAAATAATAATAGTGGTTCAATCGGGGTGTGTAATCGGTGATGCAACCCCGATTGCAACCAATCGATTTATTCAAGAATGAAATCGATCAAGTTTTTCCGATTTTTGAAGTGAATGTTGTAGTGAAAAACAATTTTGCCTCCACAAACGGCGTTCCGTATTATGGGGGAACCAGTTACAGCGTTCGTCAACCATCTTCTATATGACTTTGAGCAAAACCATAACAGCTGATTGACTTTGACTGGTTGACTGATAGGCCTATTGACTGGTGGACATTAGTGTTAGTTGACTTACTTTCTAGTTGGCTAATTTTTCGCAGTTAAATTTCTCCTTTGCTACTAGTTTTTAGTTCACGAGCCGCTACACATTATGAAGAGAAAGTTGAGAATTCACCAAACTTACTTTTACCGCTCAGGGCAAAAGAGTCGAAGAGGGTCATGTTACTCTTATACACGAGTCATCAGAGATGATAAAAGGAGACTGTCAGTGGCGGCTAAAACATCAGTTCTCTCTTTTCCAGCCTCAAAAACATCACCAAATTTGCACGCCAATTTACCTCATTTTTTTTCTGTGTCATGGGGGAAAAAGCAATTACGAAGTCCCGAAAAAACGTATCACCATTCAAAAATTGGTCGAAAGTAGCCCCACAGGTAAAAATTTCAAATATTTTCAATTCAGTAAATAATGTATAGTTAAACATTTGCCTCACTTCTGAAAGTCAATCATCTTTGTAGTGTTTTTATCTCGCATAAGCATAAAGTAGATCCATTTTCTGGTTGTAGAACAGCAAAGAGACATTTGCTGACGGCGACGAAAGCATTGGGTATCACACGGGAAGATTGTTCATTGAATTTTTTCGATTTTTGTCCTTTAAAAAAAAATCAATAAACAACATCAGATAAAGAAAAAGAATTCTTGCTCTTACTAAAGTGTTTTGATGAAAAGAAAGAAAGTAGAGAGTTGTTAAAATTGTTTCTATAATCGGCGAACGTTTTCTTTTGTTTTGTTTTTTGCAATTTAGATTATTTGCGCGACTTCAGCCTCATGGGCCGTGCTATGTACCGGTCTCGTACGCGGATGGTATGCCACTAACAATGCAACTTTCCATTTAAAATTATCTACTTAATTTTTTTTTCGCCTCTTTGATACACTTGCTTCCTATTTGTTTAACATTATTGTAGGAGTTCGTCAGCTATTGCGCAATTGAGGGAGCGTAAAAATGGAACACTGTACCTTGAAAAAGAAGAAGCCGCCTGGATAAGTAAAGATAAATATTAGTCTACAACTTTTCATTGACATAAAAAAATGTCTAGACTTCTTCTTAATCATCGCTTTTCTTCTAATTTCGTAATTTCGTAATGTCTCCTAGCATCATTGCCACCGCTTTGTGCTATTTTTGGTAGTTTGCTGATAGCGTTCCCGATGGAGTTATACGGTCGGCGAATGACCCTGGCAACCATCTCACTACTCTACGTCCTGGGATTTTATCTTATGGGATTATCTTATTACTTGAATTCGGTATCAGTTCTCTTCGTCGGTCGTCTCATCACCGGCTTGATAAGTGGAGCGTCCGTACCCACTTCTCAGATTTACGTAACTGACCTTCTAAATCGTGTTGTCGAGAAAAGATGGTGATTCTCTATTTACCAATTGATTAAAGGTGAGCGAATGCTCTTCCCCAAGGGTGCGGGGAGCCTTGGGCTCTTTTACATCGACTTTTATGTCCTTTGGTATCGTAATTGCCTACGTAATTGGAGCGGTTGTCGAGTGGCAAATAATGTGTTTCGTCATTGGATCCCTGCCAATTGTTTTGGGTGTAGCAATGGTAAAACTAACATTCTATTGCGTTTGAAGTGCCATGTTGCATCGATCTAAAAAAAAAAAAGATCCTTATTTTGGTTTACTTTAATGCTCTTCCTTATAAAGGTTTTCTTTCATTTTTTTGTGTTTTTTTTCAACTTCTGTTAAGCTATTAATGCCGGAGACACCGTCCTGGCTTATTTCTCACAATCGGGGACCTCAGGCCAAGGATGCACTTCAGTACCTCCGTGGCAAGTAAGTCGTTTCCATACATCGGCAATCTCTATTTAAGAATAATCGAAGGAAAACATATGTTGACTGGGTGGTCTGATTTACCTTCAATATGTAGTTCCTCTTTTACAAATACTTTTGTCGTTTTCAGGTATACAAATATTGAATCGGAATTTCAGCGCATCAGTAATAACGCCAACTCACAGTTGCCCAAACCCAGCTATGCCAAAATACTGACAAACGGTCATCTAATGAAGCCGCTGATCATTTCAATGGCACTCATGCTCTTCCAACAATTGAGTGGCATCAACGCCATTGTCTTTTACTCGGCCAGCGTTTTCCAGGATGCCGGCTGTAGCTTGAATAATTTCTTATCCAGCATAATAATCGCCGTTGTGGCAATGGTTTTCACAATGATTTCCGTTTTATTGGTAGGTGTTGCTTTTATTTTTTCTCCAGTGGACATTAAACTGTGGTATATTTACCATCTTATTTTCCATAGGTGGACCGATTTGGACGTCGTAAATTATTGATGATTTCAGGAGTTTGTATGGCAGTCTCGCTCACTGGACTTGGTGTCTTTGTCTATCTGAAAACCGCATCGGAAGATTTATCTGTTGTCGATGAAACTACCTTGGCAGAGCCGTCTGTACTTTCGGAATTGGGCTGGCTCCCTCTACTCTTTCTCATATCGTTCATTATTGCTTACTCCATGGGATTTTGTACTGTGCCTCAGCTGATAATGGGAGAGTTGTTTCCGCTGGAATATCGTAATCGTTTGGGTACCATCTCTGCGTCATTCAGCCTAGGCTGCACTTTCATAGTAGTACGAACTTTTCCTGAGATGGCAGCCATTATGGGACTCGGAGGTGTTTACGGTCTCTATGCAGCGTGTTGTCTAATAGCTGTCGTGTTTGTTGCATTTTTTCTTCCAGAAACGAAAGGTAAGACGTTGGAAGAAATCAGCCAATTTTTCGTTCGGCCGACCATCACATCATCAGACGGCATTCGAAATGAAACCGCAAACGATCCTCAACTCCTACTTAAGCCCTCGACAAATAACAATACGCATTCAGTTTAAATAATATCCAGTATGTTTCGTTTCATCTTTTAGATTAAGAACTATCTATGGCGTTTTTTTTTATTTCATTTTATTTGATTTTACTAGTGTACCTAAGCTTTCTGTGATGTTATTGACTACATTGATATTGTAGCGCCAATGTACTTTGTCGCTTAGCGCCGGATGCTAAGAGATGCAAATGTGCGATGTCAATGGACTTTGCCACTCTGGCCGGATGTCAGAGGACTCAAAAGCCCGTCTATGACCGGCCAGAGGGGGCAGTACAATGTAGTGATTCAGTCTACTTGTTGGTGCTGTCAGTGCTGTCTCTGTGTAATGCTGTATGTGTGGGTCGTGTAAGCTGTCTATGACTGAATACATCCCTGAAACCCAGTGAATCTGTTACAATATCAGTTGCAATTGAAAAATACTCACCAGATTAAATATGAAATAGATTTTATTTTGTTAATAAGTTTAGCATTATTGATGGTTATTTCGAATTTCAAGAATTATCATGAAAGGAAGTTCTTGCCTTTTCTTCTGTTTTTCTTGTTGTAAATATTAACTCCCTCTCTCCCTTTTTATTTTTCAAAAATAGAGCTGCCGTACGTTTACCGCTTCGCTATGTTACAGTTCTCAATTGGACACCTCATAACCATTTTGATAAAACTAACTAATTTATTATTCGATGACAAAATTAAAATCTTGTGAGGAACAGACGTCGAAAATAACAGCAACGGATGATAACAGCTCCAGATGTGAGATTTCAATTACGTCGGCTTAATTTACTTGGGGTGAGCTAGGGAGAATTTTGACCGAAAAAAACTGTAAAAAGCGTAGACCTAAATTTCACTTTCTACCGAAATTTTAACCTCAAAGCATGAAGATAATACCATAGGTCTATACTTCATGCCCAATGTAGACTAAGGATAGATAAATTATATACGAGGGGTCGTCGTTCGTCGACTCTTTTCTAGGGTGAACCTCGGGAAGTTTTTCCGTATTTTCCTTTTTTTCTATTTCCGTGATTTCTCAAAATACCGCAAATTTCCGCAATTCCCGTACTTTTCCCTAAATTTCCGCGATTTCCTCTTTTTTCCGTGATTTCTCTATTTTTCCGCGATTTCTACTATTATCCACCGGATAAACCCAAAATAAATCCACCGGATAAACCAAGAGAAAATGCATAATGGAATCAAATTAAAGAAAATGATTTCATTTTATTTTGTTTATAATATCAAGCCACATTTATGGTTAAAAAATCGGGGTAGGCGGGCAGAATAAGGTATAATCGGGGTTGTAATTGGGGCAATCGGGTCGAAATACTCGATCGAAAGGTTTTACCATAAATCGATTGGTTGCAATCGGGGTTGCATTGCTGATTACGTACCCCGATTGAGCCCCAAAAACCCCGCACTAATGCCCCAAAATGTGAACCCCGATTGGCCAGTGTTGTCAATTTCAAGAATTATCATGAAAGGAAGTTCTTGCCTTTTCTTCTGTTTTTCTTGTTGTAAATATTAACTCCCTCTCTCCCTTTTTATTTTTCAAAAATAGAGCTGCCGTACGTTTACCGCTTCGCTATGTTACAGTTCTCAATTGGACACCTCATAACCATTTTGATAAAACTAACTAATTTATTATTCGATGACAAAATTAAAATCTTGTGAGGAACAGACGTCGAAAATAACAGCAACGGATGATAACAGCTCCAAATGTGAGATTTCAATTACGTCGGCTTAATTTACTTGGGGTGAGCTAGGGAGAATTTTGACCGAAAAAAACTGTAAAAAGCGTAGACCTAAATTTCACTTTCTACCGAAATTTTAACCTCAAAGCATGAAGATAATACCATAGGTCTATACTTCATGCCCAATGTAGACTAAGGATAGATAAATTATATACGAGGGGTCGTCGTTCGTCGACTCTTTTCTAGGGTGAACCTCGGGAAGTTTTTCCGTATTTTCCTTTTTTTCTATTTCCGTGATTTCTCAAAATACCGCAAATTTCCGCAATTCCCGTACTTTTCCCTAAATTTCCGCGATTTCCCTATTTTTCCGTGATTTCTCTATTTTTCCGCGATTTCTACTATTATCCACCGGATAAACCCAAAATAAATCCACCGGATAAACCAAGAGAAAATGCATAATGGAATCAAATTAAAGAAAATGATTTCATTTTATTTTGTTTATAATATCAAGCCACATTTATGGTTAAAAAATCGGGGTAGGCGGGCAGAATAAGGTATAATCGGGGTTGTAATTGGGGCAATCGGGTCGAAATACTCGATCGAAAGGTTTTACCATAAATCGATTGGTTGCAATCGGGGTTGCATTGCTGATTACGTACCCCGATTGAGCCCCAAAACCCCGCACTAATGCCCCAAAATGTGAACCCCGATTGGCCAGTGTTGTCAAAATCAAATGAAAAAAAAGATTTAAATCTAAAGCAAATCATTTCGCCAATATTGCCAAAATCTAAATCTTAAATCAAATCAAATAATTTTCTAGAATCGATTTGAATCGCAATTTAAATCATAAATCAAAATCATGAAAAAAATGATTTAAATTGATTTCGATTTTTAAAAAGACAAACGACAGTATGTAGAAAAACTAGTTAAATGTGAAATAGATTGCCCATTATAATTAATTAATTAATTATTATAACGAAGGGCACAGTTTTTCGATAACAACGGCTTCCACTACCCACATTTGTTGTGGAATAAAAAATGGGCAATCTATTTCACATTTAACTAGTTTTTCTACATACTGTCGTTTGTCTTTTTCATCAAGTCCCTGTGCATAGTCACTTAATTCACAGATTGTTATTATGGGCTCCCTTATCAGCCCGCCAGTTTCCTCTATAACATCCATTTGTCTGCTACAGAAAGTAAACACGTCTACAAAAAAATTAATAATAAATAAAGTACAGTCTATATCGAGGTCAAATAAAAATTACAAGATTACCTGATAACGAAGGAATTTCGTAATCCAATTATGAATGGAACGGAAGATAATTTCAATGGAAAAAATTAAAACTAAAACTACAACGGGCGAAACTCCGTAAGCCGAATAGAATTAATGCCTCATTTTCTCACAATCGATACGCGAAATTGGCAACAACTTTTGGGAAAAAATCCGAGAGGGGGAGTTAACTCTCGGAATTTTTCCCAAAAGTTGTTGCCAATTTCGCGTATCGATTGTGAGAAAATGAGGCAAGATATCGATTTAAGTGCCCCATAACCGTAACTGCCACCTATGAATTGAGTTTTAAGGGTTGTTAAGAAATCTCTTCATGCTCTTACTTTTTTCACACTAATTAATTAAGCCACTTTTTGTTTACTTTCTGAAGTACAGACGACGAAAATGAGCGAAAACAGCGAAAACGTAATACATCACAAGTTCACAACACAGCCGCTGTGGCGCTTTCGTTATGGGACAGAAAGACTTTCAGGCCAAAAAGGCAATGGGAGGGCCCGCCATAAGCGTGGCTACACCAGTATTCTATTACTCTGCTGGTGTGATCGTGTCCAATTTTTTTTCACAATTTCATCGAACTGGCAACTTTGGACGTTAGCCAACTCTGTTAACGTTGAGCTTGGAAGCAGAAGCATTGAAATGATTTCACGGTATTGTTTGTTAACTAGTTAACTACAACCTACAAGTTAACCAGTTAAGGGACAAAGATGCACACCTTTGGAACAGACTTTCGGATCAGGCGACCAGCAGAGAAATAAAACACAGACAAAGGAATAGTGGAAATTTCTGTGGAAAAGTATCGTGAGTGTCAAAATAGTCGCGAATAGCTTTAACTAATAATAGGAATGCCGGCGATTGTTTTGGAAAAACCGAAACTGAGCAGACCAATGTGGAATTCCCTGAAATCCCACATAATTAGAGAAAGACAGAGAAAAAAGCAAGGTAATCGTATATTGGCCTGGAACCAACTTGCAGTTGTAAAGCAGTTACTTTGTTTTGGAATAAGTTCTGAAAGGAGTTGTTATTGCTTGTAACAGAACAGGAAGCAGATGCTGAGGTAGAGCGTCAACGAAGAGAACGAGAAGATCAACAGAAAGAACAAGAAATGACTTTAGAAGAAACAAAGGAACAGGTTGCTCAATCAGAATCCAAACTTTCACAGTTGAAAGAAGACAAACACCAATTATTTCTTCAGCTCAAAAAAGTCCTTAATGAGGATGATACCAGAAGAAAAATTAAGGAGTCCAGTTTTAAGTATGCAACTCCTCATGTTTTCCTTTGCTTTAAATTTAAAATGTTGGTCACAGAACTTTGGTCAACAGGTTTTTATCAATAGCAAATCCAAAATGGTCTCTGTCTTAGTGTTGTGGGTGTCTTTTCTTGTCTCAGTTGTTAATGACCATAGTATTTTTCATAACTTTTAAAAACTACTGGTTTAAACTGAAAATTTGTTTGGTTCCTGGATAAAGTCTTAAATGAGTCTTAACCTCAACAGTGATATGATGCTGTTTCATCCTTATCAACCTGGAACTCCTCTAGTACATCCTAGTACCCATGGTTCTTTGTACATGCATCCCAATCTTGCTACTCCAAGGCCAGTATTCAATGGAGGGAAAGAAGAATCCATCTTGAATTTGCACGGAGTACCACCTTCGTCACTTTATGGACAGTCAGTGAATATGGTCCCTTCTCTAGGACATCAGATTCAAACTAGTCAGAAGAGATCCCGGAGTCCCTCGCCCCCTCCTCAGCTATATCATTCATACAAACCACCGTCCCTTTCCCCTTACAATCCAAGTAAAATGCTCAGCCTTTTTTTAAATTTTTATTATTATTAATTAAAATCCTGATTGCAATATATTTCTTGATAGAAGGGACCGGTAGTCCGTATGGAGGGAGCCCTGCAGTCCCGGGTAGCATCTTCTATACACACTCCGTTTCAGTAAGTGCTGCTCATAGCGCAGCAAGTGGCGGCTACCAGCTGCCACCAGGGTCGATGTACAGCTACCCCACTCACTCGTCTTCCTCACGTCCAACATATTCTGTTCAGACACCTGTGTCATCTAAAGATGATGCTTCTTCTGCTCCTAAGCATCATTCAGCTGTATATGTCGGGCAAGGAAATGTTCTACCTCAGAATCCTCAAAGAAGTAAGGGTTGGTTTCCTATCTTTTTAGATTCTAATTTGGGGAAAAACATTAAGGATGGAAAACAAAGAAATAAAAAAGGGAGATCAGCAAACTTATTGTGTTTATCAAACTAATGAATGCAACTAGAAGTTTGGTAAGACAAACTCAAAACGTACTTATAATTTACGTATAATTTTTCAGGTGTCCCACCGAGGAATTCTGGACCTTCGCTAAATCAAGGTTTGTACCATATTGATATTCTGTTCTTCTTTTGCTGTGGAGATATGTTATGTACTGATCAATATTTGATTTTATTTATTATTTTTTTTTTTAGGATACCACCATCAGCCTGTTGAACATATGCTTGGCAAAAATCCTAGTACTTATGGATCTACAGAACAAGAAAAATACTTTATTTCACCTTCTCATGGTTCTGCTTCAAACGTGTCGTCAAACGCTGGTGGTGCCCAATCAGCTAGTGGGTTACGTCCTCACGCTGGGCTATTGGCACCAATACCAGTGCAGGGTACATCGCATCCATCTGGGATTCCGATTCAGCAGCAAAACCATACGTCAAAGAGTGGTAGCATTATTACAGGAAATCCGTTACGACCTCCGCCGTCATCTGGGTCCTACCATTCTGTTGCTCCTGCACCGAACGTGAGTAGAATTTTTTCTTAAAACAACTCAGTAGCAGCCACGTGTTCGGTCTAAATTTTATCAAACTGAAGTTTATTAAACTTAGCAAATTTCATGAAATACCGTGTAAGAATAGGTTACGTATTAGTAAATGGCAAATATATACGAAAACGTTTGGTATTTCGCCTATTCTAACATGAACTCTAATTTAACTAGTATTATTTTTCTCTTTCTTTCTTATGGCAAACCGTAATTTTTACGTGTTTTTGTTTTTGTTATATTTTTCCTATTTTCAGTTGTTTTTATTTTTTTATTTATTTTTTGTTTTCTATTTTCCTGTTTTAAAGCGGCATTAAAGAAAACTAATTAGGAATGTGTACAGATGGTGAAATACTGTCATGACTTGCACGAATGATTTTTTAACATCCCATAATGTTTTGCCGTCGAAATTTTTGTGGATAACGTCCGAAATAGTTTTTCTGTTCTTCCCCTTTCCAGTGATACAAAAAGCAGGGAGATTTTAGCTAGGTTAATTTCAAACATGGTCTAATGAAATACCAAAAGCAATCAAATAGCTTGATTGTTAATCGCCGCTAGAAACCACTGCCATCAAAGCTCTTTGGGGGGGATTACAACTTTGTTTAAAATAAGATTTGTGAATCAAATTAAAAGATTTAAAACTTCGTTCTCCTCCAGAATGTGGGTTCGCTATATAATGTCTTATAAAATTTTTAATTGATCATTATCGGCTTAATTGATTTATTTTCCTTCGTACTTTATGTAGCACCAGTCGTAAATGTTTCAGCTCTTCGTTGTTTTGCTATCTTTGTTCAACTTTACCATCTTTGCGCTTGACACGAACAGCAAAACGCTAGTCCTTGAGCAGATTTAAATTTCGGTTCGTATGGCTAACAGTATAGTTTGAGAAAGTTACTTTTACTAACTTAGCGGCTGTGTTGTTCTAGAAAAAGACGTTTTCGTACTGCTGCACCTAGAAGCAGATAAGCTGCTTTTAAAATAATCTTCTAGGTCAATTCAGAATCTATCCAACAAGGTTCATACGGCAAAGGCATTTACCGATGCAAGTTCTTCCGTGATTCGATTAATTGTTTTGATAGAATTCGTAGTTCGTAATTATTTTTTACTGTGATCTTTTAAATTTACCTGGTTCATGTTAATGCTTTAGTAGCCTTCGTAAAAAATAGCGGCTTGGTTCATTCTGAATGTTATGCGGCCTCTACTTTATTTCAAACAAGAGCTATGTTGTATTACGAATTATTTTGTGGGATTCCATTGACTTATACGTGCTTCATTAGCTATGGCTTAAGTGTATCTAAAATAATTGTAATTTTGTGTTTTCAGGCGCAAAACAACCGCCAAGCCAATACTCAGGGTGGGGGACAATCTTGCCACCCTACTCGCTACTATGGAAATCCGAGCTAGGAGAACATTTTCGCTTTTGTATTTATACGCACCACATGATCTTAGTTTGTTGCTCACCATACTTCAATTCTTCTCTGTGTCTGTTGCTACATTCCTTCTAAATTGGTGTATCTGGGATTTTATTATTAATCGTATCATACACTCGCATACACCTGAAATGAATAAATAATTCCAAGTGTAATCCTATAATGCGCTGCTTTCGGAATTACAAGTGTTCACCATGTAACATTCCAAGTTAAAAATACGGAACCAGACATGCAATTTACCATGCCAAATGTTATTTATCAGATTTGCCAATGGATAGTGCATGGCGGGAAAAAGGCATCCCTCGCATAGGTGCGCAATTGCATGCATTGCAGTTGCTCGACCTTGAATGTGTAGACACTTTATTTTACTCAGCCTCTTCATAGCAATTAAGAGAAAAGGTAATGAAAAACGCCCCCTTTACCCAAAATCCTTCAGACTCTTGTCAGCTCTTGCATAGAACAGTCAGTAAAAAAAAAAAAAAAAAAAAAATTGGAATGTCTCGTTCGAACTCAGATTCAAATTTGTCGAGTCCTATTTCAAGCTCTTTTTCAAGTGCTTCGAGTTCAAGTTCCACGTCAGGTTCCAACTACCGTCGGAAACGCCCCAGTATGAAAAGTACGACAGTCGCCCCACCAGCTTACAGGATCAGGTCGAACAAGTCCTGCCAGCCCAACAAGATCAGGGGAACGAGCATGGGGATGACGACGATCGAAGCGACAGTGATAACCAACAGCAGCAACCAACAAACGCGGGTGATGTAATAAAGTTCAAAATATCCCGTGAAAAAGGCAAAAGTTTGCGTAAGCTAATCAAACTTGGATTACCTAGTACCTAAGCTAGGGCTCTCAGAAATCGCTTTAGCCCTAAGTTTAAAGGAGAGAAATTCAGGCTGTGTGTTCCCGAACTAGATGACTCCTTCTACGATCGCCTCAAGACAGTGAAACGTTCGGCGGCTTCGAAAGAGAAAATTGATTCCCGGGAGCAGGGACCCAAACCTCTGAAAAATATCTGTTTCTCTGACCATTCTGTTTCAGATACTTTGAAAACCGAAATGTCTGTTTTTGATTTCGGTTCTCACCTTAACACAAAGAGAATTGGCTGCTTCTTTTCGGATATCGTGGTTTCAGTAGAAGGATAGGAAGAGTGGCGTTTTTTTCATGAAAAGTGGGGGGTAGGGCCTACACCATCCCTGTAAAAAACAATAACAGAAGGCAGAAATAGAGGTAATACGGGCTTGCGGTATATAAGAAAAATAAGGGAGGTATAAGGCAAGATCGTTCCGATGAAGCCGTTTCTTACGCCGTTTCCTTAGCCGTTTCTTAAGGTGACGCAATATAGACCTATCCTTAAAAAACAGCTGATAATATTGTATGAAACAGAAAAAAGGGGTAAAAAACGCTTCTCTTTCGGTGGTCTATTTGCATATTTTTCGATTTTCTGTTTGGGTTTTTCTTTGTGGCCAAAACAGGGGAGCGGGTTAAAATACCGGTATTTTTCTGTTGTTTTTTCATCGTTTCGATACGCTGCCCGGGAGGCGGATTGGTGCTCCGTTCAATTCAAAGTGTTAGATGTGGTGAGACCTATGCTTTTCATTTGGCAGACGAGCAAAGTGAGCGTGATAAAGAAGGCAGCCAAAACAGCCATCCGTTTGTGGTCCCATGCCCATTTTTCCCAACAGCGCTTCGTCGGCATAGTATTCTGAAACAAGCAAACCCCAACCATCTATCCTTACTGAAAAAAGAGAAGAATTTCAGCGTGGCTGAGTACGAGGACCTATTTAACGACGCTTTCCATGAGGTGATGGTCAAAGCTGCTAGAGACGCAAAACGCCTTGAAATCAGCATCAGCGACTGGCTGCAGTGGCGGGCCGAATCCTCGCCCTGAAAGGGGTTTTCGTGGCGACCAGTTCTTCCGAGGAAGTCATAGCTCCAACCCTGGATCGCACAAACTGGGCAGCTCTTCGGCTCGGGGACTTCAAGGTGGATCTCAGCTGCAAAATCCAAGGTACAATATCCTGCACAAAAATCCGAACAGCGATTTAAATGTTAAAAGCCATCTATTGGCGGGGTTAGGTTTTTTTTTTTAATTTTTTAAATAAGTAGGGTAGACGGGGTGAGGACACGACAGGGCAGGGTTTAGAAAGTCTTCACCTTGGTTTTTTTTTTTATTCCGGGACGAGTTCACAGTCAATTGCCTTTCATCAAATGTGGTCAACTTGTTGTTGGCAGGAGTCTGTCCTGCCACACAAGCTACTTACCAGTCCACCTGGGCGGCTTGGGGTGATTGGTGTTTACAACGGGGTTTCAATCCCTTTTCGAATGATTTAAATAATATATTGGAATTTCTATCTAACCTGTTCACTCTAGGCAAAGCTTACAGCAGTATTAACATGGCCCGCTCTATGCTGTCCGGCACTCTATCCCCCATCGACAGCCAACCGGTGGGCCAACATTACTTTGTCATGAAACTTATGAAGGGGATCTATAATTCTAAGCCACCCGAACCAAGGTACTCTTCCACATGGAGCATAGATCTAGTTACAATTTACTTTAAAAATTTTCATCCCAACTCTGAACTGAGTCTGTCGGTGATTTATCATAGATTGGCCGTCCTGTTGGCACTTACCTCCATGCTTAGGGTTTCAGAGCTGGCTGCGATTGACCGACAATCAGTGGTAATCGACAGTGATAAAGCGCTTTTTTGTCTGACCAAACCACGCAAGGCTCAGAAGGAGGGAGTTCTACACACCATAGTTATAAAGAAGTTTTAAGATAATTCTAAATTGTGCCCGGTAGACTGTCTAGGGTTTTATTTGCTCCGGATGGACCAGTTAAGAAACGAGGAGGACAGCAGACCTCTCTTCATTGCGACAATCAAACCACACAAACCGGTAACAGGGTCCTCTATAGGTAGATGGATTAAGATTGTTTTAGATGAAGAAGGTGTTGACCCATCCAAATTCAAAGCGCACTCAACGCAGGGCGCGGCGGCGTCCAAAGCGGTTAGATCGGGGATTCCGGTCGACATAATACTTAAAACGGCGCATTGGTCAAGAGAGGCTATCTTTACCAAATTTCACTCCAGGGAAGTGGCATCGGAAAATATATCCGAGGTAGTCCTCGGTACAGAAGACGATATTGCAGATAACTAATGCTTTAAAATCACATTCAAGGTCGAGCAACTGCAATGCATGTGTTACACACGTTCACGTGCAGTGGAACGTCGTAACAGAAAAGATGAGGGATGGAGGGTGAAAATAATGAAGATGAAAATGACGGGTGGGATGAGAACAACTGTATTCTTTGTTAGAAAAGTGAGGGAGGACACAGTTCTCCGCTGACGTGGTTTAAAGAGATAGAGAGAGACTGGGGGTACTTTATTACTCGATTACTAGGCCAATACTAAAAATAAAAAGGGGGCAAGGGCTTCTTAACATTAAAATAAATTAAGAGGGCCCTTGCCACCTACAATCCTGCCTGTGAGGGCAGCACCGTAGGTGACAGCGGGCCCACCTGTCCACAGGTACCAACAAAAAAAAAAAACAAACAAACAAAACAGAATACATCAAGTACCAATTGACAAAGGAAAACAGGAAACAAAAAAAAACTTACAAAGGGAGAATAAACAAAGGAGAAAAGTCTTCTGTTGTCTCCACCTCGCCACGTTTAGAGGCCACGTCTACGTCTATTCAGGGATGATTCCCTGGTACACCCGTCTCGGTGCGCAGAGGATCTGATGGTGGTCATTGGTCCCGCACATGGCACAGAAGCGCGGGTGGGGACAATCGGCCAACTCCAAATGACCGGCGACGGACAGCGGGAGAAAACAGCCAAAACATCTGTGCTGTGCGAATGGCAGCTCCATCCGCTCCCGGTTAGTCTGCAGCATGAAGCCATCACATTCCAGGATCTTGCGGCCGTAGGACACCATGCCCGGCTGGTTGAGGTGGGTCCTCAGGAAATACACGATCGTCGGGGTGTGACGGGGCGCGACAAACTGTGGGGCGTCCGGCTGAACTTCTGCTGCTTTCTTCTTTTATTTTAACAGGGATCCAATAAAGCTGCTAAGAATGGTTTCCCGTTCAGAAATGAAGTGGACCTGCACGTTTTTTTATGTCTTTGGAGTTTTCTTCTAGTTCTTGGTCGAGTTGAACAATGGCCCATTGGTGGGCCAAAACCACGCCGATAGCCGCCGTTCGGATCCTCAGTAGGTCTTGTCGATGAAGATGAAGATTGGCCGCACACTCATCTTCACGTTCACGGGAATTTTTCAACTTTTCTTTGATGGATGAGACGGATGGAGACAGATTTTTAGCCATGATGTTGAGTCGGCAATGGTCACTTTGGTGTTGATAGTGCGAGAGTTTAAGGGAAACTGTCGTCTAATATTCGTAAAGGACTAAACAGTTTCCCTAAGCGGTTTCCTGTAGGCGACATAATTTGCCTTTGCCCTTTGAACTAGGTATAGGTGGCGTTGCCATTGGAAATTTTACAATGGGATTTTTAGGGTTTACAATTTTTACATGGTTACATATGACTATATAAACCAATTTTACACTTTACAGTTTTGACACTTGACATTTTTTTTTACATTGGACAATTTTAAAGTTTATACTTCTTTTTTAACCAGATTTGACTATTTACATTAAATTTGACCTAACGACCTCGATTTTTACTCAGATGACCCAATTTTTTCACCTTCTACGTAAACGTCCTGCTCTTTGGCCGTAGCCATAACACAGAGCCTAGTCACTGGACGAATACAGGGGTTTTTGTGGTTTCTGATTTGCACTTTTACCACTCGTACAAGGGGAGGACTTCTATCACCTTTCCCAACGGCCACTGTCCACGTAGGGTATTCGGCTCAATGACGAGTACTAGGTCCCCGACGCTAACGTTTGGCCGATTTTCAGACCATTTCCTCCTTTCCGTCAGGTGTGGAACGTATTCACGAAGCCATCTGTTCCAAAAATGTTGTATGATGGCCTGGCTTTAGAGGAATTGTTTTGCTGTGACGTCCATGTTCTCAGCATCTCCCAACTTTAGCGGCACGTAGGGACGGGCTCCTCCATGAAGAAAGTGATTCGGTGTTAACGGGTCGGGATCTTCTGGATCCATGCTGAGGTGGGTTAATGGCCGAGCGTTTAGAAGGTCCGCTACTTCCGCGATCACCGTTCGTAGGACCCTATCGGTAACTAAACGATTTCATACGCTGACTTTCATGGCCCGTTTGCACGACTGCACAATTCTCTCACAAACTCCACCAAAATGTGGTCCGTGAGGGGGAGAGAAATGCCACTGAATCTGTTGAAACGCCATCTTTGATTGTAGCTCTTTGTGTCGTTCTACCAATTCCGTTAGAGCCTGACGGAGTTCTTTCTCTCCAACGACGAGGTTGGTTCCATTGTCACTGTAGACAACGTTCGGCTTTCCACGTAGACTCGCGAACCGGGTAAAGCTTAGCATGAATTCTTCGAGACTGAGGCCGTCGGAGACTTCTAGGTGAACGGCTCTAGTTGTTAGGCACGTAAACAGGCATACCCAATGTTTCTCGTGTCTGCGTCCTCTTCCACCAACTCGTACTGTTAAGGGGCCGTAGTAATCGACTCCCGTGTAGGTGAAAGGTGGATGATAGGGAGTGAGCCGATGTACTGGTAATGACGTCATGAGCGGAGGAACCGGCTTTGACGATCTACGTTTGCAAGGCCAGCAACTGTTGACAACTGATTTGATGACGTTACGTCCAGAAATTATCCAGTAACGTGTACGTAAATCCGCCAGCAATCTTTCAGATTTGAAGTGGAGATTCCGCGTATGATGTTCCCATACAATGCGCTGCGTCACGAGTTGATCGGCTGGAAGTAGGATGGGATGCTTTGTGGAATAGTCAATTGGAGCCTGTAGAATACGCCCACCTACTCGTAGCTGCCCTGCCTCATCCAGGAAAGGGCTGAACGAGCGTAATTTCGATTTCAGAGGTAACTCTAAGCTCTTTTTTAAAGCGTGGATTTCTTTCGCAAATGCCAGCTTTTGAGTACGTTTAACGCAGATTGTGAGGGGCGTCGACATTTCTTCGACCTTCAATTCTCCCACGGTTGGCTTGCAACTTATCGTCTTAGCTCTGGCGTTTGTCACGAACCTCCTGCACCAAGCGATAACCCTCTGGATCCTCAGCAGACTAGAATACCTTCTTACGCAGTCATCAATCGGGTGGTTTTCGTCCTCCGTTTTGACGGCGAAGACTCGAATTACGTTTACGTCACTTTCCTCCGGCTCTGCGATCTCTTCCCAAATATCCCACTCCGACGGATCGAGTTTCAGGAATGATGGACCTTCGTGGAATTTCACCAACTCGTCGAAGTTCTTCGGGTCGATGCCTCGACTACACAGGTCCGCGGGATTTTTAATTCCTGAAACGTGACGCCATTGTCTTCGATTTGTGTTCCGAAGGATCTTGCCAATTCGATTGTTAACGAATGTTTCAAATCGGCAAGTGCGGGAATGGATCCAACGTAAAACGGTTTGCGAGTCGGTGTGGAAAGTAACTTCCTGTATGTCGATTTCCAGCTCCCGACAAATTACGAGGGCGATGTTTAGGCCTTCCACAGCAGCATGCAGCTCCAATCTTGGTATCGTGAGGCCTTTTACTGGTGTTACGTGCGTTTTAGCCATGACGAAGGATACGTTGATCGACTTGTCCTCGAAGACGAAGCGGAAATACGCCACAGCTCCATATCCTTTTGTGCTTGCATCTAGGGATATGGCATCATGCGGCAACTAGGGGCGCGTTGTTTTTCTACTTGAAAACCATGCAAATTTAGGTAGCCTTTGTCTCTAAATGCGCGAAATCTCACAAAGAATGGCGCATACCCGCGCCCCTAGTTGCCGAATGTATAACAATTGTTCTGACAGGAAAAAATCAGAAAATGACACATAGCCTGCCACGGAAAAATTAATTACCAAAAAGGGATTTAAGTTTAAGCATAATAAGTGGCCGGAATGAGTAGGTTACGTATTTTTACACATACAAAGCCTAGTTAGCCTTTGATAGTATTATATTTGGTATATTTTAAAAAACGATAAAAAAGACACGTAGTGCCATAAAAAAAGCACGGCGGAAAAACTCGCGTTCGGATACTTGTGCACTGATATGCCGGCTAGCGGCTACAAGTCATAAAAATTAAAAAAAAATTTGTTTAGATACCTTTATCTATTATTAGATCACAAAATTATTTTCATTTACTTAAGTGGATTTTTTAACCCTTTTTTTCTCAATCGCGCTAAGCGCGCGTCCGTCATTTGAACCCATGCTAAAATGGTCCGAAAACGCGAAGTGTTCGGATACTTTTCGCACCTTCTGTATATTTTTGGAAACGCCGGTATTTACATGGCGTTTATGGGGAGAAAAGTGTTGTACCTAATCATGTGAACGATACTTTAGCGCCCTGGGTGTAATTCCTACAATTTTTTCATGTTAAGATAACTTTCAGAGCACTTTCTCTTCTGATAGAGGAAAAAATAAAAAAAAATTTATTCCTTACCAGTAAAAAGATATTTAAGTTTTCCTGAGACCCGTAGCGCCATAAGAATGCACTAAAAAAACGGGGGTGTACCTAATCGTTTGGTGGGTACTGTATGTTCCAGCTGCCTGTAAATGTTTATGTCGTTGTCAATGGCGTAGGTGTAGCCTTTCTGAATGTAATGCTAGAGATCGGTGTTCGATTCCAGATGAGGTGATGAATTGCTGTGGTTACCATACGAGAAATTCTCGTTCATATATAAAACAAATTTTCGTCGAGCAATATGTGCTTTTTTTGTTTATTTAATAATTTAAAAATAATAATCCCCTTCGTTCTAAAGTAATTAATATTCCCAGAAAATTCGAATGAAGAATATTATAAAGATACCAAATGTTTCGCAATTATTTATCGGGAATCGAACACTGATCTACGGCGTCGCAATCAGAGGCTCTACACATATTCCATAGGCATCGAAATAATTATGCACAGGAAGATATCTAATTTATTTGGGTACGGAATATTACACAGCCTAATTCCAGCAATTCCAACTGTCGTTTAAAAAAAACACACCACCCTGGGGGTTGCAAAAACGTCCCGAACTGTTACTTACCTTAATACGTAATAACTTAAGGCATAAAAAAAATGTCTAGACTTACCCAGCCCTGCCCTATGTGTCCATCACTCCGTCTACCCTCCCTCTTGAAGAAAAACAAACAAAAAACTCTCTACCCCACCAATAGGTGGCTTTAAAAAATGAAATCGCTGTTCGGATTTTTATGCAGGATACTGTAGATAGACGCTGGTCGCATTTGTCGACCATTATTTTTTGTGGAGAACTGCAAATTGCTGTTGAAAAAACGACACTTGGACATGTTTCAACAGCGCGATTACTGTTTTGTCTCTTCCATTCGAGTCTTTTACTTGTCACAATCCGTTAATAGATCGTTAGCCTAACCATTGTTAAAGTTAATCTTTCACCTCTTTTGGTTGTTATAGTGGTTCAAAAAAACACAAAAATTATTTGCTTTACTTGGGGTATCATCTCTGGACGGAGAAAATTGACCAACAACATTCTAGATTATTAGTAAATCTATTTGAATTTTTCAATTTGTCACTTTAAAAAAATATTTATCAAATGTCAAAACGGACAACCAGTAAAAAATTATTCGACTTTAGTTGGTTTTTTCCTATGGGGTTTCTTCCAAAACGAATAAATAGCATTTTTTTCTATATTCAGCCAGTAGCTGTGGAGCAAGATCGGATTCTTTTTCGCCCAATTTTTTAATTGCTTTACGACTGCACCAAAAATAATTGGCACCACGGTTCAAGATCTGGCTTGCTATGTGAGTAACAATGTTCAAAACGGCTGGGCGCATATCTATAAAATTTATGATGGTAAATAAACGAATATTTTGTTATTTTTTAAAAACTTGTCTTACCTGAACAGTCACAGAGTAAAGTTGGATTTCTTGCGTATGGACGATCTTCACCGAACTTCTTGAAGTGGGCCAAGTTTTCTCTATAATGAGTGTCACTTGGAAACCCATCATTAATGGAGTTTTGAGCTTGGGGTGAAAGAGAGCCTGAAGGTTGTTGAATGCACACAGTTTTATTCGGTTACACCACCTCAGCATTCAAAGGAGGTCGTTTGAAAGCCATAAGAGGCTGCACAAGTGGAATGGTGTGCAATTGTGGTACAACCGGCTTGCCTTGTACTTGTTGAGATTGTGGTGAATCCGACACTGAATTTAGCCCACCCGTTAACATCTCTTTTGCCGGTGATGGATGGCAATCTCGTTGATGCCACAACAAGCCATTTTGGCTAACGGAAGTTTTGATACATCCATAGACGAAACATTTGAAAGGAGAAGCTTTCATTTCGATTTCTTTTCCTTAAA
>NC_059182.1:7472334-7497334 GCF_020631705.1 Daphnia magna
CCGTACGCCACTCGCGTCGGATTTTAGGCCTAGCAGCGGCAGGAACTCAGGTGAGGCTCGTCAACACACGACCCAGATTGTTGAAAGAGCCATTGTTAGACCCGCTATACACAATAGAGACGTCTCAGCTTCCAGCAGAGCCGGTCTACGTCACTGAATCACCACCTCGTCCAGGTGATCCACCTGCACTTCTAGTTCAGAAGGAGCAGCCAAGTAGGTCCGCGCAGTATACACAAGCCCGTGACCTACTAGGAAAAACCACCTTGCCGTCCAAGAGAGCAGGTGGGAAAAAACTGAAGGATGAAGAAAAGAATGTGATCTCTGACGAAATCTCACTCTGTCTGGCTGGTTGGATGACCAAAGGTATCTCTACCACCGAATCGAATGCCATTCAGGAAGAGTTCAAAGTATTCTTCGGAAACGGTAAAATATCGCTTAATCCACCAGTGATTGACGAATGGGCCGCCCATCGCTTGAAAGAAAAATCGATGCAGAAGACGGTAGAGGCTGATGAGAAAGTTTGGCTAACCACGCAGTTCAAAATAATGGATATTGCACCGCCTGCATATTCGCAATCTCTTAGCTTTATCCACTGACATCACACCAGAAAATCCTCTCCTATTAGCAACGGAAGCGGCTCTGGCACAATATGCAAGGGCCTTTAACCATGTCACGCGCCGTCGCCGACAAAACGTTCTCAAATGTGCGGCTCCACGTTCTGAGCACTTACTTGAGGCAGAAAACTCTAGATATGCCGTTCGATCACCAAAAAGTGATCAATTGCTCGTTCACTGATCATTTAAGAAAAGTGATCAATCGCTCGCTCAATCGATCACTTTTGCAAAATGATCGATCGCTCGCTCAATAGATCTTTTTTCGATCAAAGTGTTTAAAAAATTACAAATTTTTAATTTACACAAGGTTTTTGTTATTTTTTGCTTGTTTTTGATGGTTTCATTGACCAAAACCGGCAGCACGTACAGTATCCTCCACAAAAAGATCGGGCATCGCTCACTGAAACAAAATAAATGGTAGCCGCAAAAATATATGTCAAAAATTCTTTTTTGTCCTCTTACTCCTCTTTAAAAAAAACAAAAAAGAATATAGATTATAAAATTTTTTTTTTTTTTTTAAAAAAAAAAAAAAAAAAGTTCAACTTGCTAGCATTAGCTAGCATAGTTTTATTTCAAAAAAGTTTGTCAAAATTACTGTCCGATAAATTTGAAGTTTTGGGACAAAATTAGTCCCTTAAACAGTGTAAAGACGATTTTGGGTGTCGTCTGTACAGTTGCGTACTTTTTCAAAAAAAATTGTGTTCATAGATAGCGCACTAAGTTTGGCAAATGTTTTTATTGCTGACTGATAATGGCGTTCGCGTTGGGTGAGGGTTTGTAGCTCAGCTTTTTTATTGAGCGGCTCGCGCTCGTCGCTCGTGAAAATGAGCCCAAAAAAAAAAATTCCTTGTGAGCGCTAGATGGCATAGTTTTTAATTGCAAAATACAAACAAAAAAAAATCAACTTTTTTTTTTTTTTTTTTTTAAAAGCGAGATGATTGCAATGATTTCAGTATTTTTTGCTGCGAGCAAAATTTGGAAAACGGAGAAATTGAAAAAAAAGTCGGGGAAAGGCTAACCTCTGAATTGTTACCTTTCCCCCACCCCGACTTTTTTCTCAAGTTTTCCGTTTTCCATATTTTCTCGCAACATGAAAACTGATTGGTGACAGACGATTTTAAAAGACGGATAAAATTATAGCATTTCGAAAATATATCTAAGAAAAAATTAAAAAATTTTTTTTTGAAAAGAGAATTTATTTAATTTAAACCATCTGACAAATGAAATATGTTTAATATTTCATCCACCAGCCGTTAGCTTCAAAGCATAATTGAAGTCTTTTTGTCATTCGCTAAATTTTTACGATAAGCGTCTCTTTCAGTAAGATTTTGCCAAGCGGTCTGTGCATGGGCAAAATCTTCTTTCTTTCGGGAATATTTCGCGTCCGTCGAAATCACACAACTTCAAATGGTTGCCTTGTTTTCCAATGACCATGACTCTTCAGAAGTGGCTGATGCTTCATTCTCCGCGCAGTTCTTTGCATAATTATCAAATATTTCCCCGAGGTCAATATAAACGAAATCGTCGTCAAAATCCAAAACTTCATATTCACCATCTTCTGATTCTGAGGTAGTGGATGATGCACTAAACACTTTAAAAGCCTTTAGAAAGTTACTACCATTGTCAGTGGTCGTGCATATAACTTTCGATGATATGCTGAATTCCTTGTGCACACTTTCAATACATTTGGCGATGACATCATGTGTGTGGGAGACGATAACACGGCGAAAACACAAACAAACACTTCGTCTGAGCAAATCACTACCAATCCAATGAACGGTCATTCCAATGAAACTGCGTCTACGGGAAGACCACATATCAGCCGTAGTTGCGACATGCAGGGCATTTTCAAGGGCCATTATTAAACTGGTTTTTGTGTTAGAATATTCCATTTCAAGTTTTTGAGCAAAAAAACTTTTTTTTTACGACTAATTTCCCTACGACACCTCCCATCATCTCAAGAAAACCTTCCCTCTCCACCTCACTCAAAGGAAGAGTATCTTTGATAATGAAGTTCTGGAATTGAAACATTGAAAATGTTAGTAGATAAACACATCCATTATTTATATTTCTATAGCTTTCCTATTACCGTTATTGCTGTGTCGAGGTCTGATTGGGTCAAGATCTGTTTTGTAACAGGTGGATCTTTGAGATTGACCAAGTGCTTTTCTAGACTATGAGAAACTTTCTCGTTGGAACTGACAGATTTTTTGCCAGCAGAAAATTCCAAATTGAAAAACTTGACTTTATCAATTTTCGTGCCTAGTCTTTGGTCTTTGTTCAGCCCCCCGCATTTTTACCAAGGTTTTAAAGGTGGTGGCAGCTTTTATCAGAGAGCGAGGGTTGAGACAAGTAATCTACCTTGACGACATATTACTTATGAATAAGGACAAGGCCACACTCAAGTCAGAGGTCGAGTGGGTGGTTCGGCTTTTAGAATCTTTGGGGTTTCTGAATAACTGGGAGAAGTCTGTTACAACGCCGTCTCAGATTTTACAATACCTGGGTGTAATAATTGATTCTAGTGCCCTTTCCTTTGCGCTTCCTTCGACGAAGGTAAGCCACATTAAGAAGCCGTGTTCTGGGGCACTGTCGAACCAATCGGTCTCCTTAAAAGAGCTATCATCTATTTTGGGTAGTCTTGCTTGGTCGATTCTATTGGTTCCCTTTCCTCAGTCGAATTATAGATCCTTGCAAAATTTTCATTAATAAATCAAAGCGGTGCGACCACAATGTTGCCTTTAAGTGCATTCTCTCCTCCCAAGCACGACAGGACTTGATGTGGTGGTCTTCCTGTTTGAAGGAAGTGAATGGCAAGGCATTTCCACCACTGGACCCGGATCTAATGATTCATTCAGATGCTTCGTTGAGTAGATGGAGTGCATGTTCGAACGGAGTTACTAAGGTAGGTCCTTGGAGGGTCCGGTGTCGCAAGCGGTTGATGCCTTTTCATGCAACTGGAGAAATATGGAAGGTTATCTCTTCCCTCCCTTTTCTCTTATTCCTCGTTGTTTAGTAAAAATAAGGAGAGAACAGTGCACGATCGTCATGGTATGTCTAGTATGGCCGAGTCAACCATGGTATCCTCTTATCTATCTATATCTTAGCTAGTGTGCGATACGCCGAGAATCCTACGGACGGGCCGTCAACTCCTGAACGTCTCCATCAGGAGATCCACATCCCCGCTCGCGGGGGCAAACCTGATGCTAGCCGCCTGGAGACTATCAGGATTGCTCTCATCAGTCCAGGGTTTTCAAGCAAAACTATCGAGGTATTTTGGCAGGAAATAGTGCATCCACGCTGTCTGCCTACGAGTCAGCGTGGCGCAACTGGACTAATTGGTGTGCTGGGCAACACCAGAATCCCATGTCAAATTATTTGACAGCCATTATAGGCTTCCTTGCGGCCTTGTATAACAGAGGGTAAGTCATTTATCATACATCGTTCTATGTTATCAATGACACTAGACTCTATAAATAACGTCGCCACAGGGCAACACCCACTAGTAATTCGTTTCATGAAAGGGTGTTATAACATTAACCCCCCTAGACCTAAATACTCGTCAATGTGGGACGAAGAAGTTGTTTTCAGCTTTATGCGCAACGCGGGTAGCAATTTGTCACTGGATCTACCATCTCTTACAAAAAAAATGGCCACGTTATTAGCGGTCTCTACCCTACTGAGAGTTTCGGAAATAGCCTCTCTAGACCAACGAACTTTGGAATTTTTCTCTTCCAGAGCAAGAATAGCTCTCTCCAGGCCAAGGAAGACTCAAACGAACGGGCCTTTACGTTGGGTGTCAGTGGCTAAGTATATTGATAATCGAATTTGGCCAGTGGACTGTCTACGTGCATACATTTACTTAACAGACGTTAGTAGGACAGAAAGAAATCAACAACATTTATTCATCAGCTAAATACAACCGGTCGGATTAGTATCCGGCAATACTGTTGCTAGATGGATAAAAGAGTATTTGTCAGAGGCAGGGATCGACATGGCGATATTTTCAGCCCATTCAACAAGGGGAGCTGCGGCTTCAGGAGCGGCAACATCAGGAATTTTGATGGATTCTATTCTTCGAGCGGGAGACTGGTCGAGCAAAGCAACCTTTGCAAAATATTACAACCGGGAAATCACGCTTTGAAACCACCCTTAGGGTAGAGTGAGAATGTTTTGCATGCAATTTATAGTTGCCAGAGGGATCGCGAAGTGATTCCGATGGGCAACTGTGATTGCATGCAAATAAATGAAACGAGACCCTAAGGGTCTCCTAAATCCCACCACAACCACCCAGTCTGTCAATCATGTTATTAAACTGTTAATTTTTTCTCTCGTTTTTTCTCCCTATTGTTAGAAGGTATAGAGGAAGTTTTGGAAAAACGTGGAGGTGGCCAACAGTACAACGTTCAGTAAAGTTCTTCTGCACCATTGTCCACAATCCCATGCCACGAAGTATTGGCATTACTGCAAGTAGTCAACGGAGAGATCGCTAAGTCTTTGGTCGTACGTTTTTGTACGTTCTTGTTTTTGTTTTGTTGCAAAATGGCTGTGTTCAGTACTATATATTCTTGTACACACCATATGCGTTAAGTTGTTAAAAGATTTGAGGCTGGGGGGGGGCGGTAACAGGCCGCAGGTGAATTTTCTGTGAACGGGGCTGGTAAATAAATGGTCTACACCCTTAGGGTCCCGTTTCATTTATTTACATGCAATCACAGCCCACACGACCCAAAGATATCTTTTTTTTGTGAAACAGATACAATACAATGATTCCATGAATAATGAATTGAATCCTTACTTTTACTAAGCGCCTAGTTAGGGGAAAAGAGAGCGACTAATAATGGAAAAACAGTGGGTTTTATACTAGCTTTGAGATTACGCCCTCTCCCTAAGGTTAATAGATTTTGCTGCACATTCTAAAGCTATTCTGGAACTTCTACTTATTTAGGGAGAAATGTCTGATAACATAACAGATAGTAGAACATTCGTAACTATAGCGTTTGAGTTTGACGCTTCTAGGAACAGATAGGGACATCTGCTGTTGTTCCCCGCGACAGGTCCCCCTTCTTTAAGACAGGCGACCCGACTGTACTACAAAATAGCATTGAATGCGGAACAATGTGAAAAAAAGTGGGAAAAAACAAAAGAATTGGAAGAGTTTCCTAAAGTGAATCATCTTCATAGCCAAAGAGAGGTAATAGCGCGAGATGAAACAAAGTCATGACGAAGGTCGTAACCAAACATTGATAAGACATTATCAAAAAAATTAGAAGTGGATAACAGTATAACATAAGATGACAATTCCAGAATACTTGTATAGTGTTTTTTCAGCCTCCGTAGAAAAATGTTCAGCTACTCTGACGTTGTGGACAATCTTCGCGTTTTAGAGTGCGCTCTTGTGCGTTTTGTCGACTCAACGTTCGACAATCATCGTAGTTGTTACAGCCGTTTACTTCCAAGTGACCGTGTGTTTTTCTTCACCATCCTTGCGGAAGTTCAACGGACTGGTGCTCGATTGAGCTTTTCACCATCCGTAAGCACTGTCTGGTTTGCAGATTATTATTTCAGGTAACAATTAATTTTTTTTTCTAATTTCCTTACTTTCTTTTTAACAAGTGCATCTCTTTCTTCTAGTACTTATTCAGGCTACGCTAAGTATCGCGAGTTATTTTGTATGACTCATGCGTGTCTTTTCTGGTGGATTGAGTCTGATGAGGACCTTTTTCATCCCACTCCGCACCGTTCTGATTTCTACACTGAAGTAACACAGGCTGAAATGGATAATCGTCTGTCCGCGCGTCAGACGTGGAACGATGTTTTGGAATCGTTCAACATGGAAACTCCCAGTCCAAACGATTTCCATTTGCTACGGGAGTTTTCCCGTAGCTTAACTTCTCTACTGGATTACATTGACGATCAATTAAATGAATAGCGATGTAAATTTTTCTATGGATTTTCAATACACTTTTTTCTACTGGAAATGTCTTTTTTCTTTCTTCAGTATGACAAAATGGTTACTCCTCTTGCATCTCTAGCTCCTCCCTCCCGCGGTCTCCGGGGGGAGGGTTGTCGTATCGCTCATGTACGGCCAAGCGTACACGGAGTGTATACAATTTGTATGCTAGGGCAATTAACCCTAAGGCAATAAGTGAGATTGCAGATACCAATTCGTAAGGGTAGCGTATAGAAGATGTTTCTTTCTGTTTTTTCGTTTCAGTGATAAGATTGTGAATTTGCTGTCCGGTCATTTCCGTTGAAAGGCTGGCTTGAGCATTACGATGAAGCAGTTGACTAATGATGTCTATTGAAGAGGTGTTTTCTCACGGAAGTTCCACGAAGGTATGTTTCTTGTTTGTAGTAATGTTGACATCTTGAGAAAAAATTTAAACTGTTGGTAGGACAACTGCTTGCAATTTTGGTGCGATTATGTTGCCTTCCATACTAGCCGGGAATACCCACTCTTCTGTACGAGCAGTGCATCCCAAAGGTATTTCAAACATTCCTACCGGCGGTAATGTTGTTGTTCTTAGTGTTGGCTGCTCACCACCAGATGGACACGAAAATACAATTTCGTGTCGCTATGTTGCTGAATAAATCCATTGGTTGGATCCCATGTAAACGACTTCAGGACCACGACATTCCGTAAATTTCTTTCTGCATTGTGTGTTAATTCTTGGTGTATCATTCATGAACACAGCTATTGCACAGGATTTTCGAGCAGTTCTTTTGCTGACACCGGTATGGAATTTGCATAGCGGGCGTCCTATCTTGCTACAGTCTTTAATGTCGTCTTTGGAAAGTTCCAAAAATGTTTCGAGATCTCCTGACACAGCAAGGTAATCTGGTAAATTTCCAAACAAGACGCCATGTGTTCCATTATCTGTTGATCCTGGTAGGTTGATAATCTGGAAGAGCTTGTACTGCTGAGCGTGGTCAAAAATAGGAACATGTATGAAGAGGCGAAAGGAATTTTCCATGGCTGCAACCGAGACAGTAGACTCTCGGTAAGCGACCCAAAGTTCGTCACTTGGAATAGACCATCCTCTTGGTAATTGACCATTGATTTTTTTAACAACTCTATTGAATTTAGCTGGAGAGATTATTTGAGGGGCCAAATGCCCGTTGGCTAGAAGACTAAAGCCGACGTCGAGACTATCAGCAAGTTGTTGTAGCCACAGCAAGATTTGATTAATTGCTTCAAACGTTTCATCCAGTTGGAAAAAATATTCGAAGTGACTTAGTTCTAAGTCTTCCATGTCAGCTATTTTTTCCATTATGTTTGTGGTCACATTTTTCAGCATGGAGTATTGGCCTCGTAGTTCTCTAATTAATTTTGCGTTAGTTCTGGTTTCCCATAGTGATTCATTCAAGACTGTGGCTTGTTTGTCCATAATGTGGATCACTTCTCGTTGATTTCGGGAGAGAAGTTGAATTTGATTATTCAGTTCTTCTAAATCTTTTTGTGTCGATACTCCAAAAAGCCATTTCAGGATTAATCCTCCCCCGTCGACGAGACTTCGACGATTTCTTTGGTTTGTATTCAAGGCTTTTTTGATATTTGATAATCGATCTGCTGCGTTCTCCATTCCTTTTAGGAAAGACTGCATTCTGCTGGTAATTCTTTTGGCTGCTATTTTTTGAGGTCTGGTACCTTGATTCTTCCATCTTTCTGCTACCTCCTGCTGTTGCAGAATTTTCTCTTTAAGGTACGCCGTGGCCGTATCAGGTAATCCAAAATCAAGGTCAGTCACTATTGTCCAAGATGATTCACTAAACGCAACGTCAGCTTGTTGTTTAAAAATGGCGTTTTCTCTCAGGATTAGTGAACTGCTTGTGAAGGGGGCCAGCAAGAAAATGAAGAACGGCACTAAGAAGGTGAGATACCTAGCCGGAGGTCTTCTATTTCGTATTGGTCTTCGTGATGCATCTGAAGGGACCTAATCTGGAGAACAGGTGATCACTTCACTACCACTTGTTTCGGGTGACACGTTAATTTCCTCAGGTACTGTTACTTCCTCTTCGGACAGAGGTTGTGAGTGAACTGCATCAGGTAGGTCTTGTGCTTCTTCATGTTGTTCTCCATCGTTCTGTTTGTCTTTTTCTGCGGCTCTCTCAGTGTTATCTGGGATGGATGTCTGCGGTGACTCCCATTCCAAAGTGGCTTCGTGAAATGACTTCATTCGACCGACGTGAACAATATCTGATTTTCCCCGTCCAGTTGCGAAGATTACTTCGTAGTTTACTGGTGTAGTTTTTCTCAAAACCCTGAATGGTCCCAACCAGCGGTGAAGAAGTTTTTCTGCTTTTCCTACTTTGCGAAATGGCTTGTAGATCAGGACTAGATATCCTGTTTGAAAAGATAGTTCTCTATGGCGAGCATCGTAGGTTTCTTTTTGTTTTTCTTTAACTCTCTGCATTATAGTTTTTACAATTTCTTTTGCTTCAGTCAGATCAGCTTGTAGTCGATCTGCATATTTCATTGCAGCGTCTTCTTCTGTCAACAATGGGTTGGGATCAGCGTCCAATTCCAAAACAATGGGAAGTCTGGGTTCACGTCCATAGAGGAGAAAAAATGGTGAATACCCCCGTCGACTCTTGTCTTGCTGTGTTGTATGCAAAGCATACGTATTGTAGAGTCCACCGCTCCATTTACCTGAGGGTGGTAACTTAAAGTTGTCTTGTGGTTTGTGTGCAATTTCTTGACAACAGCTTGCGTTAGATCTGAGGTAAAACACTTTCCTCGATCCGTTATGATTTGTTCTGGAGCTCCGTGACGTAGAAGAATTTGATTAACAAAAAATTCTGCGACGTCATCTGCTTTTCCAGTGGACATAGCTTTCAGTTCAACCCATTTGGTTAGATAGTCCACTGCTACGATAATCGTCTTGTTTCCTTTGGTAGACAGTGGGACTAGACCTAGTAGATCAATGCCTACTTTTTGAAATGGTCTCTCTACTTTGATGCATTGTAAGAGTCCTGCAGGTTTGTCTGGGACTCCTTTTCTGCTCTGACAATGGACACAGCTCTGAACGTGACGAGTTATGTCGAGTGCCATCTTCGGCCAGAAGAAACGATCACAAATCTTGTGTAGAGTACGATTGATGCCAAGGTGACCTGACACAACGTCGTCATGGTATGCCTGTAGAATTCTTTCACGGTAATCGACCGGTACGCACAATCTTCTGTAGTTCTTTCCATTTTTAAAAGTTTCCTTGTACAGCTTTTCGTTGTGAATTAAAAAATTTTTGACTCTTGATTTTCCGTTCTGGAGTTTCACAATTAGCTGATTCCAATTGCGACAGGCTTTCTGCTTTTCGGCCAACGACTCGTCTTCGTCTTCGGAAAGGCCAGGGAAAGTGATTGCTCCCACGATGAAACAGCGATCATCTTCTAGCTCTTCTGCAACTGGTAGCGGATTTCTTGAAAGACAGTCTGCATTGTCATGCGTTTTCCCACTACGGTACACAATAGTTATGTCGTATTCTTGAAGCGACAAGCTCCATCGGGCCGAACGGCCTGCAAGGTCTCTTTTGCTCATTAACCAGCAAAGAGCCTGATGATCGGTCACCACTTTCACTTTGCAACCCCACACAAAACATCAAAACTTGGAAAGACACCATACTAGTGCAAGACACTATTTTTCGGTGATTGAGTAGTTCACTTCTGATTTTTGTTAGAAGGCGGCTGGCGTATGCTATAGGACGTTCTGCTTCTTCAATGTGTTGAGCTAGAACGCCTCCTATGCCATAACCACAGGCATCGGGAAAGATTTCCATTGGTAGATCATAGTTGGGATGCGCCAATACTGGTGCCGAAGTAAGTGCTTGTTTCAAAGCATTGAAGCTGCTACTTTGATCTTCTCCCCACGTGAAGGGAATTTCTTTCTTCGTCAGGGTAGTAAGCGGGCGTGCAATTGATGCAAAACCTTGGATGTGACGTCGATAATACGAGCACAGACCAAGAAAGTTTTGTACTCCTATTCACCTTGTTTGCTGTTGAATGGCCTTCATTGGGTGATGGGAAGCTTTGAACTGCCTCCAATTTTTCAGGATCTGGTGCCACACCTTCTTTTGAGATGAGGTGTCCCAACACTTTCAGTGCATGCTCCATGAATGAGCATTTTGACCATTTCAACTTCAACCCAGCTTGAGAAAGGCAACTCAGCACTAGACGAAGTCTTTGCAAATGCTGTTCGAAGGTTGCTGAGTAGATTATGACGTCATCCAAGTATATCAGGCACCTCGTCCAACGAAGTCCAGCTAAGATGATGTCCATGGCCCTCTGAAAAGTACCAGGGGCGTTTGTTAAACCGAACGGAAGAGTACGGAACTGGTACAATCCGTCTGCAGTGATAAAGGCTGTTTTCGGTCTGTCACTGTCGATAACTAGAACTTGATGGTATCCTGATTGAAGATCCATGCTTGAGAAAAATATGGCGCCTTCCATATTTTTTTCCACGTATTGAATACGTGGTAAGGGGTATGAATCTTTTACCTTTACTGCGTTAAGTTTGCGATTGTCCACGCAGAAGCGCAAAGTACCATCTTTTTTCTTGACTAAAACCACTGGGGAAGACCAAGGGCTGTCAGAAGGTTCTATGACCCTTCTACGCAGCATTCCTTCCCCTTGATCTTGAATAACATTTCGTTCTTTCCAGGCACTCTTGTAAGGAAGCTGATGGATAGGACGCGCATTAGCGGTATTGATGTCATGTTTGACGACTGAACAGTATCCCAAATCATCCTCGTTTAATGCAAAGCAATGAGCAAATTGCTTGAGGATTTTTACTGTCTCTTCTTTCTCTTCTTTTAATAGATTTTCCCCAATTCTTCCTTCGAGATGTTTCAACAATTCTTCTTTCTCTGCATCTGCATCTTGGTTCTTCACCGAAGCATCTAGTGTTAGAATTTCTTGAATTTCTTCCATTTCTTCAGCTTCGGGGTGTTTTTCTAGGATTCCCAGTGTCACTCCTTTTTCTAGCCACACTGTTTTCGGAGACAGGTTGGCGACTGGAATATCTTTCAAATCCGTTTGTACGAGCGCGTGACCGGTAGACAGACTTGGGGTCGAATTTTAAATACTGTACCATTGTTTCGGATTTTTTTTTTCAAATCAAATCCAAATCCAATCAAATCCAAATCCTCCCGGATTTTTAAGGGATTTGGATTTGCCTTATTTTTCAATGGCTTGGATTTGGATCGGATTTTATCCCCACAAAAAAAACCCGGATTTTTTTCAAATCAAATCCAAATCCTTTATAAAGATTTGTTTCGGATTGTTTTCCAATTTAGAATTTTTTTCCTGTACCCCCCAGCCACTGTTTAGTATTTACCTTTCTTGTCGTCTGCAGACTCTGCACTTGATCCTCTTACCTCCATCGTGTGTAAGACCAGACATATACTCTTTACCGTTTTATTAGATTGAAAAATTTCGTGATTTCTTCATCGTATATTAAAACTATTAGAAGGTAAGGAATGCTACCAGTTAGCCGTTTTTTGCACTAGGCACTAGGCAGCCATATCTTTATTTTATGGTCACTAAAAATCATCATCCTGACAATATCTGCATCCTGACAATATCCATCCTAAGGACAATCATTCTCCTGACAATGATTGTCCTTCTGACTTGCGCTTTAGTCCCTTGGGTTATTGGAAAGTAAACGCCCATCGATTCCCGTTGTTGGCTTTGATAGCAAGGGAGCTCTTCGGGGTGCCCGCTTCGGGAGGAGAGATCAAACGGGTCTTTAGCACCGCCACGGACATCGCATCGGCTAAAAGAAATCGCATTAAGCCTCCTCTCTTCGCGAAAATGCTTTTCATAAAGCGAAATATGAAACTTATGAGTCCTGTGACTCCTGTCAAACACAAATGATGAATTGTGGCTAACTCTTTTTTTTTTGCTCTTTTAACCATTGTCAGTCAGAATACTCAGAAATAAAAAGATTTAATCCAACTTAAAAACTCTAAAGGAACCTGTTATTATAGTTTTAAAAAAAAATATGGATTTTGTAAGAAATCAAAAGTCGAACTGACTTTTTAGCAAAACTTCTATTAAAAAATAAACTAATCCAATTAAGTCTTGGGTTTTTATTTGATATTAAATTAGGGATTAAAGTAAAAAAAAATTAAAAGGAAATTTAAAAAATTTTTACCTTGACACAGAAATATGTAGATGAACTTGTATGTAACTATGTGTTACATGTTGCAATCATAAAATTAACAATTGATTGTGAATTGGATTGGATTTGGATCGGATTTGGATCGGATTTGGATCGGATTTTCTCAAATTTAAAATGATTTGGATTTGGATTTGGATTTGGATTTGATTTGGATTGGATTTTGCTAATTTTTTCGAGCTTAGGATTTGGAACGGATTTCAAAACACACGCAATGATTTGGATTTGAGTCAAATCCGGCAAATTTAGAAAATCCGAAACACTGCACTGTACTTTTGCTTAGCCAATACTTAACTTAGAGATAAGTCTGACTTATCGAATAAGTCGCAATTTTGAACAAAAATCAAAAAGTTAAGTAAAATACTTCAGCCTAAAAAGAAATAAGTTAAGCAAGAAAATGGAGATAAGTTTAAGGTACCTCCGGAGGTACCTTATCTCTGTAAGTTTGTACTTTCGACGCATTTCATCACTAAATTTAGCAAAATATTTGTGGTTGTGCTATAAGAAAAATTAAAAATGCGCCTGCTAGACTATTTGTTTTGAAATTGACAGTTCAGCAAAAAAAAAGTGTTAAAAAATTTACAAAAATGCACGAAATAGCAGATTTCTTTGCAGATTTGGCTGCTTTCGGTGACGAAAGTGATTATTTGTCGTCATCCAGCGATGAAGATAATGCGAGACACAAAAAGCAAGAGATACATCGGCGAAAAAGCCGACTTGTCCCGTTTTACCAGACGAGGAAGGATGTCCTTACTTACTTTGAAGATGACAGAATATTCCGGACGTTTCATTTTGATCGTGAGTCGATTCAGTACATCACTGGTATGCTTTTTATATTTTCCACAACTTATTTGCACTATTACTATAGTTTACTTCATCTTTTTGTACAGAGTTGGTCACCCCGTTGCTCCCAAAAAGGAAAACCAAAGCTAAGCGTAACCTGGAACCACTGGACATGGTCCTCATTTCTCTACAGTATTATGCAACTGGAACTTTCCAAGCCGCAGTGGGAAACATTTTACGCTACAGCCAGTCATCAGTCTGATGTTCAATTGCTGCTGTTTCACTTTCACTGTCACTTGTTTCCAAGCAATTCATCAAATTTCCCCCAAGATTTGAACCAAGTATTACTGTCACAAAGCTTAAAAGTATGTTGATTGATAGCTAAATATTAAAATCATGCAGATGAAACGTGACTTTGCTCAAATTGCTCGAATGCGGGGAGTTGTGGGGCTTATTGATGGCACACATGTAGAGATTCAAAGGCCGTTTCAGTATGAAAAAGCCTTTTTAAACCGAAAAAACAAACATTCTTTGAATGTTCAGGTACGGCAAACAACATAAACCACATTGAAATAGGCTTATTGCCTTTATTTGTGCAATTTTTTTTAAAGGTAATCTGTGGTCCAGATTACAAATTTTACAGCGTTTGTGCTACAAAACCTGGGTCCTGCCACGATAGCTCCATTTTGAAAACCAGCACAAATGGGAAAAAATTTTCAGCGGGTGAATTTGGTCACGGAGTTTTTCTTGGAGACAGTAGGTATGCGAATACCACGTACCTTTTCACCCCATACAGCGAGCCAAGAAACCCAATTGAGGTAATTATTGTCGATATTTACGGTCAAGTGACTGTTCCGCTTTATATGGTTTCTATTAAATTCATGAATTTTAGGAGAGATTCAACAAATCACACAAGACAACTAGACGTATGGTGGAGAGATCTTTTGGAATATTGAAAAAACGTTTTCCTGCGCTTCACTATAAGATTAGGATGACTCCCACCAAAGCATCTTGGTAGGCTATATCTATTTCTACATTTCTTTGTTTTTAGTTTTCTTTGTTTTAATTTCAATAGGGTCATCGGGGCATGTAGTGTGCTTCACAACATCGCCATCGATCGCAATCAACCTCTCGATAACGACTGGGGAGAAGATGATGACGAAGAAGATAATGAAGATCCTCTCCCGATTGATGGTGCTGGTCGTTCAGCTGCAGTCGAACGCCGCTTAGGAAAGGAAAAAAGGGACAGAGTAGCCAGGGAGACTTTTGGATATGAAAACTTTTGACGATGACTTTTGACATATGAAAATGTATTGACTGGAATACAAAAATGGAAGGCAAACTGTGTGGTGAGAGCCAAACTTAAATTAAATAAACACAAATTATTATTTTTACAAGTTTGGCCTTAGTATTGTAAAGTATTTCGAATAAATCACATGGAATTTCTTCCTTTTGCAATGCATCACCCAACAGTAAACGAACTTCCATGATGGATTTCAATGTGTTGAGGCGTTGCTCAACCACACGACTCTTGGCAGCGGCCTCAGACGAAACGCAAACGCCGTATTTTGCCTTCTTGACGGTCTGTCGCATAGTCAAAGTTGACGTGGGAGATTTGAGCCGCTTTCCTTTGTAGGCAGCAGCCGCAGCAGTTGAAGTCGATGGAACAGCAGCAGCATCAGAAGTAGAAGGAACCACGAGCGACTCATTGATGTGCAACGGACTTGATGTGTGGCGGTAGATATCGTCGTCATCGTTTTAAAAACTAACGCGCCTGTTTTCACTATTGAAAAAATGTGTACATTATTATTACAAGATAAAGAAAAAACAAAAAAAAGATTGGCCTTACATGGTTGACAATTCGTAATTTTCCAGGCTGCTTGAATTGCTATTGTCGTACTCCGTGGTAGTCCTTACTTGTCTCTGCAAAATTTGAGCAACCATTTCACTGTTCGCCAAATCACCTTGGTCCTCTGTATCAATGCTTTCCTAGGGACATAATGAGCCATGAAATGTGTAAATAAATTTCAAATACAAGGGAATAATGTTGTGTTAGTTTACGCGAATCTTTTCTCCAGCAATTGATGGATTTTTTTTGCCTAGAATGTGTTGCCAAAATTTTTCATAGAGTGGCTTCAGCGGTCCTGTAGATGGGCCTCCTCCTGTTATATAAATGGAACTAATAGTGAAATGTTTTTGAGGTTAACGTAATCAGCCATTTACCTGTTTCAGTCAACCCTGCCTTGTGGTTGGCAATAGCAGCCTTAGCAGATTGGCTGAAATTGTTCCACTTCTTCTTAATAATTTCCACGGTCCTCACCTTGGAATCTGAAAATTCCACGATCATCGACATAGTTATTTTCTTCCATGTTTCATTCTTCAATTCCTTCGTAATTAGGGCATTGAAGTCTCCTTCCATCACCTCCTGTGGAACGAATTACATGATTTATTGAGCACATCTAGTAAAAATTGCTGCTGATGACTAAGATATTAATATCGTATATATTACTTACCTTTTCTTCAATGTATAAATCCAACAGAAAATCCGTCTCGCGATCGGACCAAACATCACGTTTCACTTTCTCCTTCAATCCGTCAGTTTTCGGCCCCATTTCATCCAAATATCACCTGTGCAAAAACAACACTGCAAACACATCAAAATAATTTTTAAATACTTATGTCATGCTTGTTTCGTGTAAATTCGTCTGCTTTGTTTTCAGAAAACGTTTGCAAGCTTTAACGTCATTGGCCAAAATTTGCCCCGCCTTACTTTTGAGAAGTTAAGCGAAAAAATGCTAAGCCGACATAAGTATCAATATTTTTTTGTTCAAAATCACGACTTAAGTGAAGAACGATAAGTTTCCCTTATCGAGCCGAACTTGGCTTATGTCGGCTTGGCAAAAGTTGGCTTAAGTCGACTTTTGGCTAAGCAAAAGTACGGTGTTCAAAATTCGACCCTTGATGTTGCTAACAGTGAAGCTGATGGTGTCACGATGCACGAACCTTCCATTCTGTGAGAGATAGATGTTGGAATTTGCTTTACCGTGTATGCTGGTATTTCTTGACTATCTTTTGAAATCAGCCGACTTTCTTGTGACTCTTCTACTTGGAGAGCAGTGATTTCTGGAAGCAGTGATTTCCCTGTCGTGAATGATGACTCTTCTCACTCGTAGTCAATGTGGATAGCTCGAAATTGTTGTAGGAAGTCATTTCCTAACAGTAGTTCAAAACCCGACATTGGCATAAATATTGCGTTACCTTTTATAGTTTTGCCTCTGTGGGTTACTACTATGTCTGCCGTACTCTGTGGTGACAGGGTTTGACCATTTACTAGACGGATCTTTGGTCTGACTAGAGGTTTTTTGACAAATTCCGTTTTCTCTAGTAATTCGGGTGAGATTACTGTGACTGCAGCTCCTGTATCAATCAGTGCTGTTGCAGTTATTTCTCCACACCTTACTGCTTCCTTTATTAGTCTTGCAGGATTCAAGTTGAACACGATCATTTCTGGGTCAGCCACTTTTTCTTCCAACGTATCTGGAACGGTTAGGTTGATGGAAAGATTTCCCTTTGAAGTCGCCCCTGCGGCTGCATCTTTAGGCGGACTTCTGTATTGTTCTGATTCAGGGTTCTTGAAGCAGTTGCGAGCAATGTGTCCTGACCTCTTACAAAAAAAAACATTGCAGCCTTCCTGTTAGAATGCGACCTTTTGGTTTAAAAGGTCCTTTTGAATTTACTTGCTCGTTTTTCTCTTTTGAAATTAACTTTTCTCAAGTCTCTTGAATTAATTCTCTCATCGTCTTCATCAAATCTGCTTGCTGGTCTGGGTAGACCACTGACAGGTTTGGTAACTGCTCCTGAGGCTTCTGCGGCTCAGCTGTCGTATCCTTCCATCCTGGTGTGTCTGACATGAGTGATGCTTCTGTATAGGATTTTACTAGTGCCAAAAATTCTTCGCATGTCTTGGGCTTCAGCGGATAAATTTTTCTGAAAAGTGTTGGGCGAAGTCCTCTAAAAAAAAGTTCCACAATCGGTGCGTTTCTGACATATTCGGGTCAACCAGTCTGCAGAGATTGAGAATTTCGTAGTAGTACCTAATGGTTGGCTCGTCCACTCCTTGGGTCCTACTTCTGAGTCTGGTCTCTTGGAAAAGACCGTAATTATCTGGTTGAAATTCTTTCAAAAACACCGAACGTAGACCGGGTACTGCGGCCACAGCCGCATTTCCTGCAGCAGCTGCCTGTGCTGCTGTGTCTTCTCAGTCATTCGGGAGTCTTGCGCACAGGAACCAATTTCTTGCAGTATCATCCAAGTACATACTGAAATTATTTCTTTAGGTCAGCATTTCTCCAACCGTTGTGGGTAGAGATTGTTTCGTAGCGCTCTAACCATTGACGAGCGTCTTTCCGTTGGACTCCCCCAAAAAACAGGTGGGCTTATACATTTTCTAACAGCTGCCATAGCTGTACCTTGAAATTGCTGCTGATGTCTTGGAGGTACCAAAGGGTGTTGTCCTATCACAGTAACCACCAGATGTGTGGGCAGACTTAATTCTGCTTCGGAGTCGGATCTTGAATCTGCTTCGGAGTCAGGTTGTAAATCTGCTTCGGAGTCGGATCTTGAATCTGACTGATTTTCAGGGTTTCTGAAATCGCTCTGTTTAAATTTTACTTCACCTGAGGTAACTAGATTTTCAATAGAAGTTGAGATTTCTGGATCTTGGTTCGGGCCTGTTGTTACACTTTCACCACCTGACAATTCGGGTGATTGTTCTGGATGCAATCGTCTACTTGGATCGCGAGGGCAACTAGGTAATCTTGGATTAGATTTTTTCTGCATCGACTAATTTTTTAAAGCAGCACAAAATTCGTTAACTACGGGTAACGAGCTGCATCTCCAACATTTGTCACACTTGACTTGAAAACGTTTGTATTTTTCTTAACACAGAAAAAGGGAATACAATGATTACATGAATAATGAATTGAATCCTTACTTTTACTAAGCGTCTAGTTAGGGGAAAAGAAAGCGACTAATAATGGAAAAACAGTGGGTTTTATACTAGCTTTGAAATTACGCCCTCTCCCTAAGGTTAATAGATTTTGCTGCACATTCTAAAGCTATTCTGGAACTTCTACTTATTTAGGGAGAAATGTCTGATAACATAACAGATAGTAGAACATTCGTAACTACCCGAGGAGAATTTACCCGTAGCGAAACGCGATTGGAATAGGGTCAATCCACGTCCGTTATTTTTGTTTAATTTGTCATATAGTTATGAAACACTGATTTTCAAATTTTTATTTATTTTAGTAGTTTCTGAGTTATGCAAAATGAAAAACGTTTTTTTTTCATTTTTTTATTTTTTCCGGTGTTTTTATTTTTTTATCCGTGTTTTTTCATTTATTTTAGTAAATAAACCCTTGTTTGCGATTCATAGGTAGGTTTTTTTAAATTATTCATTAAATATCAATTAACATATGTATTAAATTAAAGGACTTAAATTTATACTTTGGCCAAAAAAAATCGGCAAAGTTCTGAATATTTTGGATTTTCAACTTCATTTTATGCCTAACGGGCTTTCATGTATAGTCAGAAAGGGTTAATGTAAAGGGTAAAGGGTAATGTAAAGGGGAAAGTATGTTCCGCTAAGCCAACTCTTTTTACTTTATGAAAGCCCGTTAGGCTAAATGAAGTTGAAAATCCAAATATTCATGAACTTTGCCGATTTGTTTCGGCCAAAAAAAAAATTAAAATTTTTTTTTTTTAATACATATGGTTAATTGATATTTAATGAATAATTTAAAAAACACTCTATGAAGTCGCAGATTTTGGCTACCGATTTTTGAATAAGGAAGGGTTTAAAATTTAAAAGTTAAATTACTATACTTAGAATTAATTTTTACTAAAATAAATGTAACCAAACGAAAGTAGTGAAAACTGGATAAGAACTTGTATTTAAATTTCTCAAAAAAAAAAAAAACACGGTAAAAATGCGGAAAATGAAAAAACGTTTTTTTTTGCGATATCTCGAAACTACTGGGAAAAATACAATAAATTTTGAAAATCGTGTTTCATAACTATATGAATCCACTGCCAATTTAAACAAAATCCGTGACTTACCCGCGCCCGAGATCTGACGGATCGGCGTGGATTGACCCAATAGGTTTTTTATAGAACCGCTTGGTTGAGACGCATACCACGGAATGCATCTTTTTTGAATTCTAGAACACCTTGTTTGTGTTTTTTTCTTCATTACTGGATGCATTTTTGCAAACGCAACGGAAATTAGTTTCAAAATGCGTTTTTTGTGTATTTATTTTGCATTTGAATTGAATTTAATCACGTATCAAATTTTACCTTATATAAACAACTTTCACTCATCTATTTTCTTGTTATATCTCTTCTCCACACATCTTTTTTTTTTAAATAAATTTTTCGGACACAATTATTGAAGTGAGAAGCAGCATTTTATTAACTGGCAGAGATTAACTGACAAACACTGACGTAGGTACTGACTGAACAACACTGACAGAGATACAGAATGAGATACTCACCGATTGTTAAAGCTCTCGATAGTTTTCAAGCGCTTCAACAATTGATTTGATTCTCTGCTTTACTAACGAAATTACTTCATTTTTTTCAAGTTTCTCCACATTGTCTTCTTCGTCTCCATTGCCTGCCATAGCGGGAACATTTACTGATTTGTGATAGTTAAATTGGTGTACTCTTCTGGCAGCCTGGACACACTCCAAAACTTTGGAGATTTGGATCGGCTTTTTGTGCTGCTCCAAGACATTGGTCATGACAACTATAAAGTCATAAGAAAGTCATAAGAATTTACACATTCAAATAACTAAAAATCAGACTAATAACTAACAAACAGACTAAAAGAGGACTTCATAATTACTTCGCTCTGTGGCATTGCATTTCATTTGATTAAAAGAGAAGCAACGATGAATTGCAAATTAAAAAGTTGAGAGAATTTGGCTTCCACAGAGTGACGTAGTTATGAAGTCCTCTTCAATTCCGCCAACTTGAACATTTCAACAGCATCATTTTTACAAATAATTTTCCAGATGAAGCGTTTAGATTGATCATCTAAGGCAATGGGGAAATTCTTTCGCTTAGTTAATCGGATCCACAGTGCTGCAAGAAATCGTAAAAAAAAGTTGTCATTTCGGAAAACAACGATCTTAAATTAATACAAACTGGAAATAGTCAGTCCTTCGAGTCCTTCTAGAGCAATTTCGTCTAATATGCATCCCGGAATATTTTCTGGAAATTCCATTTCTAAAATGTAAAAACCAAAATACTGATCAACAGTTGCTTCGTCTGCAACTAAACAGCACAACTACAGCGATGCCAGTTCTACTGGATGGACTCTTTTTTCATTGATCAAATACCAATGCAATTATACAAATGCAATCAATCATCTTTAATTCTTTATCAATCATCATCATTCATCACATCATCAGATATTCATTGAGGTTGGCCAATTTTTTCATAAAATCCCGGTTTATTTTTATTCTTTCGGTAACTGGTTTTAAGTTGCAGTTCACAGGTTTCTTTGTAATCAATTAATTTTAAGTTGTATTAAACATACAAATTAGGCTGTCTTCATTTAAGTTAAATTTATTTTCAAAACGGGTATGAGGCAACATTTACAATGAGCTTACGTATGTTATTAGCACTTAGCTGTTTATTTGTATACAAATTAGTTCTACAAATAACTTATTGCAATGGCTCGCACGCGCAGAAGGAACTTGAAAAAATTGAAAACTGCTGAAAACCCGAGGATGGAAGCTGCAAAAAAGACCATGTGTATTCGTGTATTCATTTATGCCGTTCTTAAAACTGTCCCCAGATCATTTCCCCCCAATGATCGGATTATGCGGATCTAAAAACAAATTTGAAAATTAAGTAAAACAATTGTAAATAAAAGTATATTAAGTAAACAACTACACATATTTCGTCCCACCTGATCTTTACAGATAGACGTCACCATCCACAAGCGAGTCATCAAACTTTTTGAAATCGTCTATATTGTTGAGTGGAAAGGAGTATTTTTGACTGAAGACAGGGTGTGACTTGTCTGATGTAGAAGTATCAGCTGTAGAAGCAGCTTGAAAGTTCTTCCTTAATTGATTCCGGATATCTCGGTTATCCGACTTTATGTCTTGGATATCTCGGCCCATACCTCTTGTTAAAGAAAATAGTTCTACGATACAAATTATAGCGGAAAATATTACTGAAAAAGATTCTAAAATTTTCGACAGTTGGAAAAATTGTTAGAACACTTACTGGAAAAGTTTTTCAGTACTTGCTGTTGGAAAGCAGCGTTGTCCATAATTTTCCTGGCTTTCGAACTTTGTCCATTGCAGGAGTCGTCTTCCATGTCACAAATACCATTGTCTTTGTCATCTCTCTCTTTTCTCTTTCCACTACTTGTATCCAGCGGAACCAGCATTTTCTATTTGGCGCTCATCTAGCACTACACTGGCCCCTAATGATTTATCGGATTGTGGTGAATTGCTCCTACGTAAATCTTTCACTTCCGCAGGATCTACGCAATTCGTCGTTTGGGAGGCAGGTTTTGCTAAATGAACATAACATTTGTCGCTACTATTAATCATATGCATAATAACTACAAAGTTTGAAGATATATATGTCACATATATATAATATTATATATATATAAAATATTATTACAGCGAAGAAATGTTGAAATAAGTTACGTACTAAACAATACTTGTTCCACACGGTTTTCAATCAAAGGCGATGGCGATGACCACATAGAGGCTAAATCTTCAGCACCACCATCTATGTGAGCAAAAATATCGATGCGTTCCTCATCGCTTTCGTCATACACATCTTCCGGGATTGTTTTCTTAACAGTAGTTCGTTTTAGTCTAGTATTTGTCTTCTCCTTTTCACGAAAAGTTCTGGCGGAATCTGAAACCTCCGTATCAGCACTGCCATTAGTTATTGCCTCTGATCGGCTAACCGCTTCCCGGTAGGTACCTAAATTATGGAATACTATAGTAAAAAAAAATTATATAAGTGACATTGATGTAATGTAAAACTTACCGTGCGATGAAATCACTTTAGCGTTGTAGCGTGGCCACCTCGTGCTGAAAACTTCCTCCCTTTCAGCGCGGTTTTGTGCATCTTTTATGTGCCAGGCACATTTATTGTCGCTAAACTGGTACCAATGCCCAGGCACAACAACAATTTCGTTAGATTCAATAATTTTACCACAAAAAACATCATTTTTCACTCGAAATATTTTGTTAACCTATCCTTTTGCATGAGGTAAAAGCAAGCCACTGACGCAAGAAAAATTACAACTGAGAAATTAGGTTACAACAATTCTTTTTTGTAACAAAGACAAATACAGAGTTGCGACAATAGTTTATAACGCTTTTGCTTTTAAGGTCGTACTTCGTAAGTAGGAAAGAAAATTACAAAATTGGCAACACCTTGTATTTATGACAGGTTGGATATTCACCTGGTGATTGTGATATAATGTCACTTATTGAAACTAAGTTTATCCAGCTCTGTTCATAAAGACAGTCTTCCAGAACTTTATTTTCTTGTTTCAACTGTGTTGTTTGTGATGTCTAGGCAAGAAAGAAGACGTGTGCGTGCTTATGTTCAATATGTGAATCGCCTATACGATTCGACCGATGAATCTTCAGATGACGATGAGGCTGGGGACAGTTCCATGGGACAATTACCAGAAATCGTTGACGTAAATATAGCTATTACATTATTTGTTACACGAGGGGTTGTGGAACCCTTCGACATTACATTGTATGATTCTTCTTGTGTGTAACGTAATATTTTTAGAGTTATACATATTTACCTATTATAACTATTCTATATATATAACTTACGTAGTGATCTGCTTTTATTTGATATAGATAGACGAAATTAATTTGCCTGCTGTTAATGTTGAATCTGATACTTCCATGTCAAGTGACGAGGATCCTGAATATTTGTAAACATGTTCTTCCTTGGAAGACAGTACTGAAATTGAAAGTGCTGACTTAGGATGTTATGGGGATGGCGCTGGCGCTGGTGATGCCGTGTGTGCCGAGAAAAATTCGCTTGCAGCCGATTTAAGAGGCTGGAAAACCAAATTTCACGTTCCACTTAACCAAGTTGGAGAGCTGTTAGATATTCTTCGTAAATATCACCCAGAACTCCCGAAATCCGCGAAAACGTTATTGGGTACTCCGCGCCAAAAAGCTCTAGTTAGAAACGTTGACCCTGGCATTTACTATCATTTTGGAATCGAGAAAAGGTTGTTGTTCATCTTGACTTCCGTCGGAGTCTTGATTCTTGATGACCCTGTTGGAATTTTCATTGGCATCAACGGCGTACCTTTAACAAAAAGTTAAGGGAGCCAGTTCTGGGTAATTGTAGGCTATTTACCTTTTATTGAAGACTCTGTGCCTTTCCCTGTTGGTGTTTATCATGGCAAAACCAAACCAAAATTATCAAACAATTTTTTACAAGAACTAGTGGAAGAAGCGCATCATCTGTACACAACAGGATTTAGTTATCGTGGCAACTGCTACAAATTGAAAATTGAAGCCTTCATTTGTGATGCTCCCGCACGAGCAAATGATAGCTTGCGTAAAAAGCCACTCATCAGACCGTTATGGTTGCGCTAGATGTACAGGATTTGGTGTTATTCTAGGGGAATTAAGAACCAACGATTCTTTCAGGGGAAAAAACTGTGTCAATCACCATCACTGTCGATCGATATTAGAAAATTTGGACTATGTAGACATGATCCATGATCTGCCTTTAGATCCGATGCATCTTTTCGATCTCGGTGTACAAAAAAAATGTTAACGATCTTGTGTGGAATTGATTCACGTAAAAGAATTTGAGGTGTGACATTGACACTTGTGGTCGTTGAACAAATTGATGCATTTCTTGCCATGATCCAGCAATTTATATCTCGATTAGAATTTGCCCGTCAACCTCGTAGTGTTAAAGAACTTCCAAGATGGAAATCGCCAGAATACAGAGTCATTCTCCACTATGTAGGGGTCGTTTTATTTCGTAACTATTTGCCCCGTACTTTATTTAACCATTTTCTCTTACTGAACTATGCTGTAAAAATTTTTTCTTGTGAGGAATTTTGCCACAAAAAAAACGCATGCGCCGATTCTCTTCTCTTCCATTTCATAAAGCAATCCGCCGTCCTTTACGGCCAATCTTTCGTATCGTATAATGTTCATTCTTTGTTTAATATTGCCTCTGATGTCTTAAAATTTGGCGTTCTTGAAAATTTTAGCGCATATCGGTTTGAAAATTTTTATGGCAACATGAAAAAATATTTAATTAAAAGTGAAAAGCATCTCCAACAATTTGTAAAGCGACAAGTAGAAGAAGAAAATTGTAAGCTGTCTTC